>NW_013666047.1:478548-485553 GCF_000517525.1 Limulus polyphemus
TACGTCAAACTACTCTTCAGTGCCTCGGCAGTTGAGCGGGGAGGGGGGGGCACTTGCGCACACCTAAAAAAGAGACACATAAAGCTTTCATTATTCATTTAGCATGTGTATACGACTTTTTTATTCATTTCCCAATCCCCCCCCCCCCGAGAAGACTTTGCCCCACTCGAAAACATTTCTGTGGACGCCCATGTCCGTACCCAACCTCCTGGTAACGGTTGTCTCTCTCTACAGTACTAAAGAAGAAGACGAACGGACCAATGAAAGTGTTACGAGTGACTGTTACCCAGACGTTCACTTTCAGGCTGTTTCACACATTTTCACGTGCTGTAAAAAATCATAATAATAAAATCTTTAAAACTTCATTCCTACACGTGCCTACAATCCGTATGTCTCTGTTAAATGCCATTCCCTGCTATTATTTTCCAAAAGCGTTTCCAAATTTTTTAACACCTGTATAGAGATGAGCACAAGCTGTATCAGTGATGGTAAGTATTGTCGACTTTTCCCACAACAGTGAATGCAAAATATGACACATCAAGAGAGTCAATATTGATAATATATGGCAGCAATGTAGATAAATACGTTAATATCAAGCACAAGGTGTGTCTAAGGAACGCGATGTTCGACTTGTTGTTAATAGTAAATAGAGTATATATATGTTCTCCCCTTGGGGTTTTCAAGCATTTTTTATATTGAAATAAATGTCAACTTTATACTTTATCACAGTTAGCTAAAAGAATAACAATATTCATTAGATTCTAATAGAAAATTTAACTTAATCGAACAAGAGACACAAAAATAAGAAATGACAAATGTTTCCGTTTTTCTGCTTTCAGTGATGATTTATTTAAAATGTCCTATACTTTGGTTTTAGATTGAATTAGATCAAACAATAACTGACTAACCCCCATAAAAAGACTATTAACATAATATTCCTGTTTTAAAAATAACAACTATTTAAATAATTGTATCGTTTCTGCTGGCGCCATCTATTGCATACGCAACTAAATATATTTTGTTCTCATTTTATTTTCAAAATAACTAAAATAATCCATGTAAAATAGCAAAATCTGTATAATTCTAAGTAAAAAGTGTTAAACTCTAACTTAAGACAGAGAACTTTATATATGACTATTCTGACCTACGTGTAACTTTAAAATACTGTACTCATTAAAGGATAAATTTATAATGCACAGGCATCCGGGCACTTTTGGTATTTTCAAATTGAAAAGCACCTTATGCGACAAATGGGTTAAAAGACCAATTCAGAAACCTCTTTGGCTCAAATATAGTAGTCACTGATTTTGAACTACTGACCAAAAGGAAAGAAACTATTCAGCACCAACCGTCGCCACGAGGGTTTGTTTGGCTTTAGTCCGAAAACAGAATTCATCATTACTCTTATAACGCACGTACAGTTTAGAGAGTGTCAATCGTTCAAAGGCATGGCAGCGGCAAAAACTTTGACTTTCAGAGTTGCAGCCCGGCGCTCTAAAAAATAGGCCTCAGCTTGCCCGCCTCCTCACACTAAGGTAATTTGTGATTTCCGTCACCAAATATGTTCGCTCTTTCAGACGTGGAAGCATTATAATGTGACGGTCAATTCCGCTATTCATTGGTAAAGAGTTGTCCAAAAGTAGGTAGTGGGTGGTGTTCACTGGCTGTCTCCTTCTTGAGTATTTCAAAACAAACAAACAAATTTCTTCCCGCCTCTTGTTCGCGTAATCGCTTGCATTAAAACGCAGTCATTTTTAATAAAGGATATCGGGTTTTGAAAGTTCCTAATACTCTATCCTAAATGGTATGACTTACAAAGAAGATTTTAAACTAGGACCACGACTTGAAAATCAGGCATAATTAAAATATAACACCGCTTTCTTTGAGGAAAAGAAAATCAGATAAAATAAATTTAAACAAGTAACTCACACGTGTAAATAAAAACTTTTTTTTTATGACGTTTCAAGTTGACGTTCTACGTTAGGCAATATATTAGGGTCACAGAAAATTTAGGCTAGAAAATAGTCATCGAGGAGTTGGTGTACACAAATACTGTAATTACATAAGTTTGTTTGTTTTTGAATTTCGCGCAAAGCTACAAGAGGGCTATCTACGCTAGCCGTCTCTAATTTAGCAGTGTAAGACTAGAGGGAAGGCAGCTAGTCATCATCACCCACCGTCAACTCTTGGGCTACTCTTCTACCAACGAATAGTAGGTTTGACCGTCACATTATAACACCCCCACGGCTGAAATGGCGAGGATGTTTGGTGTGACAGGGATTCGAACCCGCGACCCTCAGATTGCGAGTCGAGTGCCTTAACCACCTGGCCATGCCGGGCCAATTACATGTGAGCTACATTTAAAAACGCCCGTCCCCACCACGGTAGTTCAGTGTTTGTTTGTTTTGTTGTTAAGTACAAAGCTAGACAACGAATTATCTGTATGTACCCACCGCGGGTATCCAAACCCGGTTTTTAGCGTTATAAGCCTTCATACCTACTTCTCAGCTACTAGAGGGAGAGGGGCGTCTGATCCTTATTTATTATTGCTTATGGTCGGATGAACAGCCGACCTAAAGAGCTCTGGATTAAGTCAGCAATCGATATAGTGTGGTTGGAACACTATTATTATACATTCTTCTAATTCCTGAAAATCCATAGGGGGGACTAGATAAAGAATGTAATGTTTTAAATTATGATAGGCCTAATACGTATGTTTTATGACAATTATGATTAAAATCATGCTTTGCCAGCTTGGACGGGAAAATGTAGTTCATTTTTTTCACTATAGGTGGCCTTCTAGTCACCACATACGTATTTGACGACAATCCGGGAGCGAAGAAATTCTGGTAAGTAATCCTTTGTTTTGAATACATGTTTTAGTTTAAAGGACAATATAAAATTATTTTAAATTTGATTTGTGTGTATAACTTTCTTACTAAAGGCTTGAGATGCTTAGAAGGTATGATACTCTGTTGTCCTGCGTACGTGATGGCCAGTTAAACTGGACATTTATCAACAGTAAACATTTTGTTGTAATGTATTGTTTTGAATTTTATTTGATAAAAATACTGCGAGACCCAATCCACTTGACAATAAAGAATTTATTTATTTATTTATTCAACGTTTGTTAAAGCTACTTTCACCTGTAAGCCTAACTTCAAATACAAAACTTTCAAAATATAATGTTATAATTATTGTTGGCCTCATACACTAATAATGTTTAACAGAAATTTCCTGGATTAATGGTAAATACGCTTAAATCACAAATAAACTCACATAATCTCCTCGTTAATTGTCCGATCAACTGAACAGACACAATAACTCTCACTGAACCATTTTTCTGACACAGAACTCATAAATTCACTGTATACTCAATTTAATTCTCATTGAATCTTCACGTTCTGATTACTCGTAATTTATAATTTATTCTTGTTTTTCTCAATTTAACGAAATTTCTAGATTATTAAGTCATCATGTTTTAGGTATTCTGGGACTACATTTATGAACTTTCTAGATCAAGCGTCATCATTACGATTAGCAGCTCCATCTAGTAAACAACTAAATTATAACATTGAAAATAAACATTTCTTTTTGTTATACTTTTTTTTATTTAGCTTTCTGTATTGTGTCTTCACCTTGGTGGTTCAATGTTTTAATTTTAAACATCTAAGAAGTTCAAACATTGTAAATAATTTAAAATAAAAATAGGAATTTTTTTGTTCACTTTCTATATATTTCGCAATAGGTAGCAGCACTTACCAAGTAGTCTGATGATTGTGTTGGCTAATTTGCCTGTCGGTCAGTACTTAATTAAATAAGTATTTCTAAATGAGCGCTTTGTAGTAAATGTCTTCGACATACTAATGTATTTCGCTGTTTTTCACTGAGTGTTAACGAGTGATTAATATTTCTGAAATTTAACTTCAGTTTGCTTGGATAGACTTTGTAGATAAGACATAAGTGTAAATGCGCTAACGACAAGCTCATGAGGCATAAGTAAAATAATCTAATGCCACCTGCATAAGGTAAAAATACGGCATAGTTTTGACTTTAATGTAAATAATTAACTGAATTAGTTCACTAACGAGCCTTAGTAATAATAGCAATCACTTTACACGTCTTAACAAGTTTATATGAAACAGTGTAATACTGCTGC
This sequence comes from Limulus polyphemus, assembly GCF_000517525.1. Taxonomy (NCBI): domain Eukaryota; kingdom Metazoa; phylum Arthropoda; class Merostomata; order Xiphosura; family Limulidae; genus Limulus; species Limulus polyphemus. Next base: position 482,708 of record NW_013666047.1, read on the forward strand.
TGGGTGCAACTTAATAACTACCTATCCTAAATGAATATCTGAAACAGTTAGAAACACCTCAATAAGCTATTGTATACCTTCTAATTTATTTAAACTTGTTCTACTTCAAGTTCAACTATGCTAATATTTTGTGGAAATTTAGGACTGGCTATTATATGATTAATGTTAATTAAATTAACAAAACGCTGCAAAAGAACCTTTAGAAGTGAAACTGACATGTTGCAAAAGTTGTAGACTGTTATCCTTAGGAAATCAGTACTAAATGTATCTAATCGGGAAGTGAAACTGACATGTTGTCGATTCAATACATTTAGTACTGATTTCCTAAGGATAACAGTCTATAATTTTTGCAACATGTCAGTTTCACTTCCCGATTCAATACATTTAGTACTGATTCCCTGTGGTTAAAGGATTAGGAGGTTTGTTTTGGAGCAAAGCCATATTGGGCTACCTGTGGTGTTCACCGCGGGGAATCAAACCCCGAATTTTAACGTTGTACGTCCGTAAACTTACCTTTGTCTCACTGAGGAATAAGATTAAAAGGAATGTTGGGGGAAAATATCAAATCCTTAAGCCATGGTCATTTTGTGAGTGTTTATTTATTTTATTTGTTTAATATTTTTATAACTCTTTGTTCTATTAAACGTTATTTTAATAACTCTTTGTTCTAGTAAACCCTATTTCAATAAATATTTTAATAACTCTTTGTTCTATTAAACCCTATTTCAATAAATATTTTAATAACTCTTTGTTCTATTAAACCCTATTTCAATAAATATTTTAATAGCTCTTTGTTCTATTAAACCCTATTTCAATAAATATCTTAATAACTCTTTGTTCTATTAAACCCTATTTCAATAAATATTTTAATAGCTCTTTGTTCTATTAAACCCTATTTCAATAAATATCTTAATAACTCTTTGTTCTATTAAACCCTATTTTGATAAATATTTTAATAACTTTTTGTTCTATTAAACCCTATTTTAATAAATATTTTTATAACTCTTTGTTCTATTAAACCCCTGTTTATTTATTATTTTTTGTTTATTTTATCTATTTGCACAATCTTGTAGCTGGTTTGTAATTTATGTTTTGTTTGCTTAACTAGATATATATGGTCTCACCCAGACAAGTTATATTATATTTAGTTATGATCAAACTGTGTGAAATGGCTTCAATATTTTCCAGTCGATTTTTATTCTTCAACATCAGATTTTGTTTTTAATTTTAAATTTATTTGAAACTATAGAATGTGTTTTATTTGTATGTTTTTTTTAGAGCAAAGCCATCTTGGGCTATCTGCTGTGTCCACCGCGGGGAATTGAACGCTGGATTTTAGCGTTGTAAGTCCAAAGACTTATCTCCGTCCCACCGGGGGGGGTGGACAAAATATTTTTTCTTTAATTCTTTATCCTTCTTGTTACTAAGGTCTCTCGGTCGCACAGCGGTAAGTTTTCTAACTTATAGTGCTAAAATCCGGAGTTCGATTCCCTGCGGTGGACACAGCAGATAGCCCAATGTGGCTTTGCTCTAAAATAAACATTCTTATTGCTAAGCTGCTTTACATAACACTGCATATGTTTTTGTTTAATTTCTTACTGTCACTTTTATTATATTTTTATTTTCCTTCTGATAAGTTCTTCTCATATCTATCGATTTTTTAAAATTAAAGGACTAAAGATCCTTTAATTGTGTACATATGAAAGTGTTGTATCTGTTATATTTCTTATTTCCTTTTGCCGGAATTTAGGTCTTTAAAGACCCACTGGGAGGATCAGGTTGGTTGACCTCTTCCTCCCTACTGTAAGATGTTGCATGGTTTCTGTAGAATGTACGTGTAGATACAACATGAGGGTCAGTGTAAACCACACTTACTCCGACCCCTTTCAAGACAATGTCCATGTAGGTATCGACAGTTACATTCATGTCTTGATAGGACAATGTCCATGTACGTAGTGACAGTTACATTCATGTATTGATAGGACAATGTCCATGTAGGTATCGACAGTTACATTCATGTCTTGATAGGACAATGTCCATGTACGTAGTGACAGTTACATTCATGTATTGATAGGATAATGTCCATGTAGGTATCGACAGTTACATCCATGTGTTGATAGGATAATGTCCATGTAGGTATCGACAGTTACATTCATGTCTTGATAGGATAATGTCCATGTAGGTATCGAGAGTTACATCCATGTGTTGATAGGACAATGTCCATGTAGGTATCGACAGTTACATTCATGTCTTGATAGGACAATGTCCATGTACGTAGTGACAGTTACATTCATGTATTGATAGGACAATGTTCATGTAGGTATCGACAGTTACATCCATGTGTTGATAGGATAATGTCCATATAGGTATCGACAGTTACATTCATGTGTTGATAGGACAATGTTCATGTAGGTATCGACAGTTACATCCATGTGTTGATAGGATAATGTCCATGTAGGTATCGAGAGTTACATCCATGTGTTGATAGGACAATGTCCATGTAGGTATCGACAGTTACATTCATGTTTTGATAGGATAATGTCCATGTAGATAGCGACAGTTACATCCATGTGTTTATCAACACATGGATGTAACTGTCGATACCTACATGGACATTGTCCTATCGGACAATGTCCATGTAGGTATCGACAGTTATGTTCATGTGTTAATAGGACAATGTCTATGTAGGTATCGACAGTTATATTCATGTATTGATAGGACAATGTCCGTGTAGGTAGCGACAGTTACATTCATGTGTTGATAGGACAATGTCCATGTAGGTAGCGACAGTTACATTCATGTGTTGATAGGACAATGTCCATGTAGGTAGCGACAGTGACATCCAT
>NW_013666047.1:486553-498182 GCF_000517525.1 Limulus polyphemus
GATAGGACAATGTCCATGTAGGTATCGACAGTTACATTCATGTTTTGATAGGACAATGTCCATGTAGGTATCGACAGTTACATTCATGTTTTGATAGGACAATGTCCATGTAGGTATCGACAGTTACATTCATGTGTTGTATACACCTTTGCTTATGTTTGATATTACATAGTCCTGTACTTCACGAACAGTTCACCATTTCACCAGTTATAATCCTAATTTGAGAACATTTTACATAAATACCTTTTTAAATGTTTTCAACTTAGTTTAAAACTAATGTAGGTTGTTCAGTCTAGTGTTAGGTGGCCTTATTAACTCTATGTTTCTAAAATATATGTTAACTGGTGAGAGGTGTTTAGGCCTATTTCCATCAAGTTCACACAGTAGGTCGTTTTTATGCCAATTTTTCATAAAGTAGTTTAGAGAATTATGCAAGAGTGTGTCGCCAATAGTTTGCATGTTTGTGTAATTGTGCATGAATCTGGATGATGTGCTACTTTATAGGCTGTTGTAAGTAATGAGTTTTGTTTTGTTTGTAATTTATTTATCTGTTTAGGTGCTATGTTGTGCATGCGTATTCAGTATTACATGGTGTAGTTTCATGATTTTTACCAGTTAGACTTCTTGCATAATTTGTTCGTTTCCAAACTTTTGTTAATATGTTTAATCCACGTTAATTTAGAATCGTAGGTTAGGCCTAGAAGTTTTACTAAAGTTGTGGTCTGGAGAAGTGTTCTGTTTATACATAATTTTGGTGGGTTATTTTTATGCCTTGTTTGTTTTCATAATAATACTACTAGCTTATTTTTGGGGGGCATTTATTTTTATTCGATATTTTTGACAGTATTTTACTATATTGTTTAATTGTGGCTAAAAATTTGTTTCAGCAAAAAATGGAGTGGGGGCACTTTTCCAGATTACAACATCGTCTGCAAATTGTGATGAAAATACTAAGTTTGGGTTCTTGAAAGACGTATTGCTGACATACATGATGAATAAAATAGGGCTAACTACCCCTCCTTTGGGGACGCCTGCCTCTAGAGTAAAGGACTCCGAGTAGGTTCCCCTAACATTTATTTTACATTTTACATTTCCTCAAAAGTTAGATAACCAGCGAATAATTCCCCGCGGTAGGTCCATTTCAGTCACACGGAACCTAAGACCATCGTGCCAGACAGTGTCGAATGCTTTCTCGACATCGAGAAAACACGCGACAGTGCATTCATTTTTGTTGAAACTGTCAGTAATGGTTTCTGTGTTTTCTGCCTGCCTGATCTCCTGATCGGAATTTAGGTCTTTGTGATAATAATACTAAGTTTTTGACTGTCCTGAAAATTCGCGCGCACCTTACTATCTAAATGCGCATGCGCGCGCACTTCGTATCAACAGATGCAAACAAAAGAAGGGTGTAAATATACTTTAATAGATATTTTGTACATCAAATTAAAAGCTTATCAAAGTTTTTAAAAAGGTCTAATTTTAGGTCGTAATAACATTATAAGTTTATCTATTGATAGCCCCCCCAGTAGCACAGCGGTATGTCTGCGGACTTACAACGCTAGAATCCGGGTTTCGATACCCGTGGTGGGCAGAGCACAGATAGCCCAATGTGTAGCTTTGTGCTTAACTTCAATCAAACAAACATCTATTGATAGTGTTAAGTACGGTAAAATTTAGCCTAACTAAATCAGAGCAAAAACGTGTTAATTTATCTCTATCAAATATAGGTCGTACTTAATAAAGGCTTAACTAATGTTAGTGAGCTTATAAATTTCGGTGTCTGCGATTAGAATTATTTTGTATTACTCTAGAAATCCCGTATTTAAAGAAGTACTGTTCCAATAAAGATGTTATTCTGACCGTAAATGTTTTGCGGGTTTCTGCTAGTTTTAGTTATTTACTAAATTTTACAGAAGGTTTCTTTCAAGAGTACAAAATATTAAAATTTGTTTGTGATTAAGCACAAAGCTACACAATGAGCTATCTGTACGTTAACACCAGACATTCAGTTGTAAGACTTGGCGGTTATGTTAAAGCCAAGTCTTACAACTGAATGTCTGGTGTTAACGTACTGTTAGGTTAAAGCCAAGTTTTACAACTGAATGTCTGGTGTTAACGTACTGTTATGTTAAAGTCAAGTTTTACAACTGAATGTCTGGTGTCAACGTGCTGTTCTGTTAAAGTCAAGTCTTACAACTGAATGTCTGGTGTTAACGTGCTGTTATGTTAAAGTCAAGTTTTACAACTGAATGTCTGGTGTTAAAGTGCTGTTATGTTAAAGTCAAGTCTTACAACTGAATGTCTGGTGTTAACGTCTGTTATGTTAAAGTCAAATCTTACAACTGAATGTCTGGTGTTAACGTACTGTTATGTTAAAGTCAAGTCTTACAACTGAATGTCTGGTGTTAAAGTGCTGTTATGTTAAAGCCAAGTCTTACAACTGAATGTCTGGTGTTAAAATGCTGTTATGTTAAAGCTAAGTCTTAAAACTGAATGTCTGGTGTTAACGTGCTGTTATGTTAAAGCCAAGTCTTACAACTGAATGTCTGGTGTTAAAATGCTGTTATGTTAAAGCTAAGTCTTAAAACTGAATGTCTGGTGTTAACGTGCTGTTATGTTAAAGCCAAGTCTTACAACTGAATGTCTGGTGTTAACGTGCTGTTATGTTAAAGTCAAGTCGTACAACTGAATGTCTGGTGTTAACGTGCTGTTATGTTAAAGCCAAGCCTTACAACTGAATGTCTGGTGTTAACGTGCTGTTTTTTTTATCATAAAACTGCGCATTTGATTATCTACGCTGTTCGTCAGAGGTTATCGAACCGCGAATTTTAGTGTCTTAATTATTACATTTGCACCAGATTCATCAAGGAACAATAGAGAAGTGCATTATTATATAATGATTAGATAGGGTGAAAGACAAGCAACTGAAAAGAACCCTTTTATGTCTTTATTAGAGTTTTCAACAGTTTAATAAAACAAACTTGAAATTAAATTATATATATATATATATTGGAATAAGTTTTAATATACGAGAAATTCTATGCTATGATTAAATTAATACTTTTCGTCTTACCCCACCTGAAAACGTTATCATAGCCCAAACTTTTGGCTCCTATATCGGAATTAGGATAGAAAAGGAATCATGAACTTAAAGAACTAAAAGAATAAAAAAATCTATAAATTCCCATTAATTTCTGGCTACCTCTTAGTTCATTTTACTGGCGAACGTTTTTAAAACTAGTTTACATCACTTTTTAAAGACCTAACTGACTTTACGTCTCTATTTTTCAAAGACTAGTACATTTCAAGGAACTTTGTAGAACGTTTTATAACTGCTTTAATTAAATCGAGCTAGGCCTTTATAATACACTTTAGTAAATGTATTTATATCTAGTAATAATGTTGAACATAATAATAAAATAATGTAAAATTTTGTTGTTGTTAAGAGCTAAAATACACTGTGCTCTACCAACCGTCAGTAGCGAAACCCAATTTCTATCGTTATAAGCCCACCGGTGAGCATAACGTAACATAATAATTAACAATTTCATGTTAATTATTACACAGAAAGAGGCTCCCCCCAGTGGTACAGCGGCATGTCTGCGGACTTGCAATGCTAGAAACTGGTTTTCAATACCCGTTGTGGTCAGAGCACATATAGCACTTTATGTAGCTTTGTGGTTAATAACAAACAAACAAACAGAAAGAGGCAGAGTAAGAACACCATTGTCAACCGAGTTGATTAGGCTAATTAAACCATTGTCAACCCATTGGACTAGGCTAATTAACAAGATTAACAACAACAATCTCGGTCAATAAAATCTTCACTTAACCTCCATGTCATGTGGAAGTTAGAAAGAAGAAGCAAATAGACCACTGAGATAGTCAAATTATTATAATATGTATCGTCTAAATCTGGTGTATTATTGTTCTTTGGCCTTTTCATTACTCTAGTTGAATAACCACAAAAAAGGCTTAATAGAAGGCCTCGTCTTATTTCAAGATGGATGACAACGGTACCTGTGGTTTCCAGATATTCATAACACAGGGAGCCTTTATTACTGAGTTTAAAAATGTATAAAACTAGCATTTGATTTGGTTTTTGTTGTTTTTTGTTTTTTATGATGAACTATAGTGACCTACAATATCTTACTCTTCAGATACTAAAAGTTTTGTAGAACGGTCCACAGAAAAACATATCACGTGAGGTCACATGACGAAACAGATCAATAATGTGTATTAAAAATACTCTTTACTGACCAAAAATAACTATTTAATTATATTTATACAAAACTGATTAAGATATAATTCGTAAAACCTAACAGTTCACCTTGTTTCCCACCAGTGGCTTAGCGGTAAGTCTGCAGGCTTATAACGTTAAAAATCGGATTTCGATACCCGTGGTGGGCACAGTACAGATAGCTCATTACGTAGCTTTGTGCTTAATATAAAACAAAATAACCTTTTTTCACTTCTGGCGCCTGATAAAAAAAATCAATATTGAACTTTGTTTTACACTTCTAGTGGCTGATATTAAACGACGCAATAATTTCCACTGGCTTACACTTCTAGCATAGCCTGGTCGTTAAAGCGCTGAATTCGCAATCTGTAGGTTACGGGAGCGAACACCCTTTCGGCCGTAGGGGCGTTATTATGTTAAGGTCAATCCCATTATCCCTTGGAAGAGTGTAGTGTAACCCAAAAGCTGATGGTAGATGGTCCTGGCTATATTCATTGTTATGTAAAAAAATCTACAAAAATAAAAGGACGTGTTTGTCTGTGTGTGACCGCCATAGCTCCATGAGGAAAAAACCTAGAAACATGAAATTTTGCACCAGTACTAAGTGGTCCCTGAGAGTGTGCACCTGGGTATTACTTATATTATGCACATGTGTGCGCGCATGCGCGTGCGCATCTTTCTAATGTGGCAAGCTAGCGAAAAATTACATAAAAAGAAATGTTTTTATGCTTCTGGGAAATAAATTTTTTTAAAATATTTTTGACTGTTCTTTTATGTTAAAATAGGTTCAGAATACACACACACTGACACTAGAATATATCAACTTTCGGGTACTTTCGCTATTATAAATATAATATATGTACAGCTTAAAAATAGGCATAATGCCAAGATAGAAACTTCGCTTTACAGGACCATACATACATCAGAACGTTTGCAAACTTTTTTCATGGAATATTTTTTGTTTTTTACATTTCAGATTCCAAATTGGCATGGGAAGAATAACAACAACAATAATTATGGGTTACAAGCAGGTCGTATCTCCTGCTGTGGTGAATATCTTGAGGAACTCGGTCTTCTATTTCAAGCAATATAATATTATCCACTGGAAGAAACAGAAGTATTATGTAGACATGTGGATAGGAAAGAATGGTTTTCTTGAACATTCTGAACCCGTCGGAAGCTCATCATTATTTCAGACTGCGCATGACGAATGAATGATACACAAGCCAAGGAAGTATTGAAATTCGACACAAGTACTTGGAGTTTCGACAAAATTGTGATTAACGCACAGAGAATACTTTGTGCTGTCATACAGATTCGAACTTGGTTCGCCAGCTCATAAATCCAGAGCTCTATCTGGCGGCCTGTTGTGTTTTTACTATGACTGTTTCGCCGATCATCATTACTGTATTTTGTATGTAGTCTTACGTTTGTACACTAACTATTTCTGACCAAAGTCCAACAGTAGAATATTTAATACTTGCCTCTGAATATATCTTTGAATAATATTTTTCATACAGAATTGTTGTATAAAATTCTGAAATTGTTCTAGAGATAACATTAAAATACACATAATTTTCTTGTGTGATTGTCACGTGCATAACTCCTCTTCCAACTTGTTACTGTCAAATTTTCAATGTAAGGACTTGTATCTAGGATGATTTGACGTTTCTACAGATGAAGTAGTAAAAACTTTAACAGCAAGTGAACGTCAGCAGTAACACCGCAGTTTGAGTGAGTCTTATCTTTCGTAGAGTATTAATTTTAAATAGCCTCAAATTGACGATTATCTATGTTATATTTTGTATTAGTTGCTTTTAACGCTATCTAGTGCCTTAGAACACGTATGAATAGTAGTTAAAAACTGCTCGAGTTGTTACATTTGAAGGAGTTTCCAGTTGCAGGTAGTTGTTTGTTTATAGTTGTAACAGGTAGTTTTATTTGTTAGTAATTGTAACTGGTAGTTTTTGTTTGTTTGTAGTTGTACCAGGTAGTTGTTTGTTTGTAGTTATAACAGGTAGTTGTTTGTTTGTAGTTATAACAGGTAGTTGTTTGTTTGTAGTTGTAACAGGTAGTTTTATTTGTTAGTAGTTGTAACTGGTAGTTTTTGTTTGTTTGTAGTTGTACCAGGTAGTTGTTTGTTTGTAGTTGTAACAGGTAGTTGTTTGTTTGCCACAAAGAGCTGGATGTTTCATGTTATATTTCATGATATTACAAGTTTCATAAATCTAGTCTTCTTTCTAGGTACGAACACAAAATTAACTTTTAGTCATATTTATGATACGTACAGTTCTTAGCTTCTATACCTGCTTAACGACTTTATGATACGTACAGTTCTTAGCTTCTATACCTGCTTAACGACTTTATGATACGTACAGTGTTCAGCTACTATACTGGCTTAACGACTTTATAATACGTACAGTTCTCAGCTACTATACTGGCTTAACGACTTTATGATACGTACAGTTCCCAGCTACTATTCCGGCTTAACAACTTTATGATACGTACAGTTCTCAGCTTTTATACCGGGTTAACGACTTTATGATACGTACAGTTCTCAGCTACTATACCGGCTTAACACCTTTATGATACGTACAGTTCTAAGCTTCTATACCTGCTTAACGACTTTATGATACGTACAGTTTTCAGCTTTTATACCTACTTAACGACTTTATGATACGTACAGTTCTTAGCTACTATTCCGGCTTAACAACTTTATGATACGTACAATTCTCAGTTACTATACCTGCTTAAAGACTTTATGGTACGTACAGTTCTCAGCTACTATATCTAATTAACGACCTTATAATACGTACAGTTCTCAGCTATTATACCAATTTAACCACTATATGATACATACAGTTATGTTACTAAATCTTGTTTGTTTTGAATTTCGCGCAAAGCTATACGAGGGCTATCTGCGCTAGCCGTCCCTAATTTAGCAGTGTAAGACTAGAGGGAAGGCAGCTAGTCATCACCGCCAACTCTTGGGCTACACTTTTACCAACAAATAGTGGGATTGGCCGTCACATTATAACGCCCCCACGGCTGAAAGGGCGAGCATATTTGGTGTGATGGGGATTGGAACCCGCGACCCTCAGATTGTGAGTCGAGCGCCCTAACCACCTGGCCATGCCGGACCAAAATTGTTGTTACAGATGATACACAGGTACCCGAATAAATGTGACTTGCCTTCTACAATAAACAACGTCAACTCTCAGTGAAATATTGCAACTTATTACATTTTACTAACCAAATGTTTCTGTAGTTTTTTCTAACACGTAAGGATATTTTACAAATCGGGAAGAAAAAAAACTCTTACTTAGATCAATTTATTATTTCGTTTACCACAATGAACATTTTTTATTATTATGTTTATTATGTTTGGGTTCTAGAATGATCGATAAAACTCTTACGCAGCGATTGGTCTAGAGGAATCTATTGGCAGTGGTTGGCAACATTCTAAGCATAACAAAATGTGACCCGACTTCAATGACAATGATTCACTTATGTAAAAGTACATATGACGTTTTGTGAAAAATTTGTACGTTGATAGAGAAAAATAGATATCATTTTCGGATCCAGTGTACAGGAATTACTGTAGAACATGTAAAAATTTCAAGACAATAAAACCATCGCAGGATTGGGTTATCAATCATAAATATCAGTTCTGGTACAGGAATGTACTCAGCACGTTAAGTTTCAAATTGTGAAACTGTCAGTAATGTATGTTTGTAAAATACATAAGGAATAAAGGTGTTTCTGTAGCAATAAAAATAAAATTTTATATATTCATATTTTGCTTTCCCTATTGAATTGTAAAATAAAATTGTCAGATAACAAAGTGAAAACATTCTATCATTTTAAGTTATGTATGTTTTACAAGTCACGATTTCAAGTTTCATTTTATTAAAAAAATTAAACAGTTATGATTCATGGGCGATAAAAAAAAAGAATGAGACAGAAAAGTCACAGTAAAGTTACGTTTTATAAGTTTTGCGATTAGTTACAAGCTGAAAACGCTGTTTTGTCTAGTTCTACTGCAAGTTAATGGAGTCGACAGACAAACATTGTTTGTGGTAGTTTTCTAACATTATTCAACTTGAGAATCTTTTTTTATATTTCGTCTGTTTTCAGCTTTTTCCTTCTGAAAGAGGTTTCACTTTCTTGACAGAAGTTATAACTAGACAAACGCCATTAACTAGATAAATGTCAGGTATCAACCCTAGACTTAGAGTTTCTCCATTTCTAAGCAATATTTTTTTTAATTATTTATGCACTAAGCCGTTGATCAATGACTTTGTTGCAAGGTCCCTAATAATATGCGAGCCACATACACACACACAAAAACAAACGAAAATGCCATCAATATTACAATTAATTTCACTACACAGAACACAAGTGATGATTTTACTATTTGTTTGGTCAGTTTTTTTACGCTGAGTGTTGAAACAAGAAAAAAAAACATAAATTTATTTATTATGAAGTAATAGCATATCACACACTCGTGGGGAATTATACGAAAACAAGTAAATACTTTGAGTGCTAAAATTACTAAACAGGGACGCGTTCAAAATACGGAAAAGAAATATAACTTAACGTTTTTGACCTAATTAATTTGGGAAATATGTTTCAAAAAAAAGCATTGAGGTTTTATGGCCATTTTCGATCTTATTAAAGTATGTCCTTTTTTTAACAAGAAAACGTGTAATAAAATTCCTGTTCTTGATCGATGATGTTGAAATTTGTAAAAAAGGTAAGTAGGCTTAGAAAAGAGTGAAAAAGTAAGTAGATTAAAAAAAGAGTAAATAGTAAGTAGGTTTCAAAAAAGAGTAAAATTAAGTAGGTTTCAAAAAAAAGAGTGAAAAAATTAGTAGTTTTCAAAAAATGAGAAAAAAGTAAGTAGGCTTAAGAACAATGAAAAAGTAAGTAGTTTTCAAAAAAAAAGATTTAAAAATTAAGTAGGTTTCCAAAAACAGTAAAAAAGTAAGTAGGTTTCAAAAAAGAGTAAAAAAGTAAGTATTTAAAAAAAGAGAGAGAAAAGGTAAGTAAGCTAAAAAAAAGATTGAAAAAAAGTAAGTAAGTTTAAAAAAAACGTTAAAACTATACGTCGTCTTTTGCGGATTTGAAGCAGTGTGAAACAATATCATTTATATATCATTCATAATATGTGTATTCTTTTCCATGGATTTTAAATGTATTTTCTATGTGTGAAATAGGTAAATAATGAACCAGTCTATTAATATTTCTTTCAGACCAACTTGATGAAAAGGTAAAGTTATCCGCAGAAAACATACTCACGGATAATTTTGATAATTCAGTAGAATAATGCAAAGTTAAGTTACAGATCACATGTTGAGAAAACAACATCTCAGTAAAAGGTTTGACCAGAGATCTACATGTGATGTATCTATCCTCAAACTCAGGAATTTTTAGAATGTCATAAAAAACTTAGTATTACACAATTGAATAGAGTTGCTTAAACATTTGTTTAACAACAAAACAACAAAAAGCTTGGAATGGTATATTCTTTCATAGGGGTGGGGTGTCTGTGAGCCAGACTAGTTTCGGAGAATTCCACTCCTCATCAGTGAATCTGGAAACTTTCTTCTTTTTTTTCTTTTACCTTGGCAGATATTTCGATTTAAACCCTCTAACCTCAGGCCAAATTAACTTGACCAAGGGTCAAAAGTAATCGGAGGTGTTCAGAATCATTATCTCTTCACTCCGCTCGCGTACAATATGTATCGTGAAGAGAGAGAGAGAGAGAAAAAATAATAATTATAGTAAAAAGAGGAAACAACTAAATTGAATAAAAATAAAATAAATAAAATAAAAAGAAAACAAAGTAAATTTTACATCTGACCATGAGACATAGGCGGAACCGATCATAGTAATGGTGCTTTAGTTTAATGTGTCTTCTCGGCTGGTTTGGGAGGCTACAACGTTTACACTTTAAAAAAACAAACAATGTTGGCGTGCAGATCTAAAAATTCTAATCCCCCATACTTTTGATGTGGGAGGAAAACGGGAGTGCCCCGAGAAAAAAACTACTTTCACTACCCGGACTCCGAATATTCTATCTGGATAGTGCCTGAGCTAAGCGATAGAAATATATATGAGTTGATACACTAAATCATTGTCAACGTCAGCGTGTTGCATGGTTTTTATTAAATTCATGGGAGATATATTGGTGCACCAAGTTTCTGGGGTAATTGATAGTTTTGAAAATTCCTGTGTGATTAATGGATTTCTTGTAAAAATTAGATGGTAGTTTTATTATTCTTTCTTTGGTTAGTGGAATAGGGTTAACTGTGTTTAGGTATACTAGAGGCGTGTATCTGGGTGATCTGTAAGCTGTTCTTAATGCCTGATTTTATAATGATTGGATTTTATGATAAAGAGGGTTAGACATATTGCAAAGGATCATACAGGAATACTCAATGAGGGGTCTCATATAAGCTTTATAGATGTATACTATTGTTTCTGGGTTGCATCCTGTTTGGTAGCATCCAATCTTTCTTAGAAAACATAATATTTGATTCATATTTTTGTGTATATTGTTAATACGGTTGGTCCATAATAATTTAGAGTTGAATGTTACAATGTTTTACTGAATGTTCAGTTTTACTGAATGTAATATTGGTATCATAAAGTTTTCATTTAACCGGGCTATTTTTTCTTTTTCCGTTCAAAACATCTATAAAAGATAATGACCTGTGTTTTTTGGGGGTTTAAGACAATTCTCTACTTGTTGCACCATGATATTATAGCGTCTAAGGTAGACTGAACTTTTCGAGCGGCTGTTAGCGGGTTACACGACGTGCTCCATACAGCAATGTCGTCAGCATACTGTGACGCGTGTGTGAAGGGGTAACTTGGGGAACGGTATGTCATTTACAAACAGAATATATAAAAGTGTACTAATAACCGAACCCTGGGGTACTCCTGCTTCTAAATTGAAGTGATTAGGTAATTCATTGTTTATTTTAACGGATAAGAAGCTGGCTGTCCAACGAATTAGTTTTGACGGTAGGTTTAGTTTTGCGAACTTGTATAGTAGTGCATTATGCCAGACGGAATCAAAGGCCCGCTTGACATCTAAAATGCTCCTACTGCTACATGATTCCTGTTAAATGCTTGAAAAACTGATTCTGTTAACCTAACTAAGTGGTCAGCTGTTTGTCTATTTCTTCTAGAAGTGTTTTGAATGTTTGACAGGATGTTTTCAGATTCTAGATGGAAGACGTTTTGAATGTTTGACAGGACGTTTTCAGATTCCAGATAGAAGACGTTTTGAATGTTTGACAGGATTTTTTCAGATTCTAGATGGAGGGAGTTTTGAATGTTTGACAGGATGTTTTCAGATTCTAGATAGAAGACGTTTTG
>NW_013666047.1:498531-499060 GCF_000517525.1 Limulus polyphemus
AGAAGACGTTTTGAATGTTTGGCAGGATATTTTCAGATTCTAGATAGAAGACGTTTTGAATGTTTGACAGGATATTTTCAGATTCTAGATAGAAGACGTTTTGAATGTTTGACAGGATGTTTTCAGATTCTAGATGGAAGACGTTTTGAATGTTTGACAAGATGTTTTCAGATTCTAGAAGGAAGACGTTTTGAATGTTCGACAGGATGTTTTCAGATTTTAGATAGAAGACGTTTTGAATGTTTGATAGGATGTTTTCTAATTCTAGATAGAAGACGTTTTGAATGTTTGACAGGATGTTTTCTGATTCTAAATAGAAGGCGTTTTGAATGTTTGACAGGATGTTTTCTGATTCGATTACATGACCCGACAGCAAAAGACGATAAGATAACCTTGGAGTTTCAGCAGAAACTTGTCAAAAGGCAAATATCAGAAGGATAAACCGCCATCCACGAAATAAACGACAGGCCAATCTACAACTTTTGCCCGTTGTTCTAACAACGTTAAAACGGCTTATCGACTTCTTGAG
>NW_013666047.1:499938-506273 GCF_000517525.1 Limulus polyphemus
AGGATGTTTTGAGATTCTAGATAGAAGACGTTTTGAATGTTTGACAGGATGTTTTGAGATTCTAGATAGAAGACGTTTTGAATGTTTGACAGGATGTTTTCAGATTCTAGATAGAAGAGAAGTCTTTTCGTTATGATTTTTTCCAATAATTTCCTAATGTTATTTAACAGACTAATGGGTCTATAGTTAGATGGTTCATGGAGATCTTTTGTTGATTTCGATATGACTCAGATTATTGCAGATTTCCAACAAGGTGGGTAATATCTTGAATTAAGTGATAAATGAACAGAGATGTGATGTAGCTAAGGCAATTGTCAGGATAGTTTTTAATTATTAGATTATTTATACCATCTTCACCAGGAACACTTCTATTTTCCAACTGTTTAATATTTATTTTTAATTCGGCTAAGGTTATCGGGCGAGATGGAAAATCGTGTTGATCTGATGGAGGAATCAAGGATTGTGTAAATTTTGGTTGAAACATATCTTTATTCGTGGAGATGAGATTGTCTATTTCGTTAAAGTGTTCGTTATCAAAGGATGACAGGTTGGGTGTCGTGGATGACGATTTTAAGAATTCCGCAAATAGATTACTTTTGTCTCTGTCTCTGACATATTTGGCATATTTATTATTGTATTTAATGTTATGGGGGTTGTTAGTTTTACTAGTCTGTCATATTGATTTAGGTTAGGTGAATTTTTGGATTGGTTTATTGAAATGCAGAAATTTTCCCAATTATTTTGCTGTTGTTCCTGTATTAGTTTTTTTATCTTGTTTCTTTCGGCATTGATTAGTATCTTGATTTGATTATCGCGGGTTCTGATAAACAGTTTGTGTCGTCTATTGCTAATATGTTGATGGATTTCCGAGGTTAATTTCCAGAATTTAAGGTTTTTGATGCGTTTTCTAGAAGGCAATATAGCTTTAATTGAATCTTTGATGTTTTGTGTTAGTTGGTTAGCATAATTGTTGATTATTTCCTTATTTGGTGTTAAGTCTGTAAAGTGTAAGGTTTTTAGGGAGAGGTGTGCTTTAAACTTGTTCCAATCGGTATTTGTGAAATCATGAGTTAAAGGTGGTGGGGGATAACAGTTTAGTGCTTTTTAAAAATCCTTGATGTTTTGTTTAGTTGGTTAGCATAATTGTTGATTATTTCCTTATTTGGTGTTAAGTCTGTAAAGTGCAAGGTTTTTAGGGAGAGATGTGCTTTAAACTTGTTCCAATCGGTGTTTGTGAAATCATGAGTTAAAGGTGGTGGGGGATAACAGTTTGGTGCTTTTTAAAAATGGTAAGTGAGATAGGTAGGTGATCTCCGTCTATATGTTCATTAACTCTGAAATCAGTAATGTTAGCTGATATATTACTTGTGACTATAGCTATGTCTAAGATATCTTGTGTTCCATCGTGGTCCACATGCGTCGTATTATCGTCATTTATGCAAATTAGGTTATTTGTGTTTACGAAATTATTTAGAATATTGCCATTTTTGTTTGTTGTTCTACAAAAAAAGTTGGGGTGTTTCGAGTTGAGGTCGCGTAGAATAATGACTTGTTGGTGATTATTAATAATGTTTTGTAAGAGATTACTCTGAACACTACCACCAAACCAAGTCTTTATAGTAGTGAGATATAGAAATGGTGTATTTAAGTGTTTTACACTCACAAAAAAGAAACCTATCATTCTATAACTATCTGAAGAACTTGTTGCAATCCGCCTCAATTTAATTCTTCATATTGTTAGCCGACACTAGGCAGTTGGTACATAATTGAATATAGTTATTTAAACATTTGTTTAACAACAAATAAAAGCTTGGAATGGTCTAATCTTCAAATACCTATATAATGATAGGTTTCTTTTTTGTGAGTGTAAAACGTTTAAATACACCATTAGTATTACTCAGTCCATCTTTGGTACGTGTATAACTTGTATTTAAATTATTGTAAGAAATTTGTGAAAGACGAAATATTTTTCACACAAGCCAAATATATGTTATTTTTATTCTCAATGAACATATGCTTTTTTATTCTCAATGAACATTTGACTAAAACATTGTTCATAAATCATAAATACAATATTTTCATACTGAACTGGATTACCATTAAATCCTCGATACATGACTCACGTGTAAACGGATGTTTCTATACAATCCTGTTATACTAGAGTTTCGCTATCAGTTCTTTGGAATTTCTTTTGACGAATCCATTCTTCCCACTCCGAAAGCAAAACTATCATCTGACGAAACGTTTCCATTCTCTTTTTGTTGTGTTCGAGACTGAACACCTCTTTTTCGTAGTGCGAAGTAATATCGACTTTTCGTGAAATCGTTCAATCCAAAGGATAAACCCGAGCTCAAAATGGCTGACCTTCTTTTTTCCAGACCGAAAGCGTTGCTGAATTGATTTAAAGAGTTCCTTTTACCAACATCAAAGACAACCTGGTTATTTGGTTGTTTTTCAAGATCAAAACTGAGCTTATGAGACTGTCTTTTGACTCTTTCTGGTGCCATTGGAAAACTGAAACGGTTTTCTGCTCGTTTACCCAAACCAAAATTAAACAGGCGAAAGTGTGGCTTAACCAGTTTCGAAGAAGTATCATCTACAATGGGATCATACGATAATGATTTCCTATCTAAGCCAAACTTGAAGCGATTATCTGATAGTTTGTCTAGGTCGAATCCGAACTCACGAGAATGTTCTTTATTCTGATTTAAAGCAAAATCGTCTATAGAGAAATTATTTAACAGGAATTTTTTATCCCAACCAAATCCGAAACGGTTATCTGAGCGTTTGTCTAAGCCAGGAACAAATTCATGGTAAATTCGCCCAGATGCGTCTACAAGAAAATCATGATCATCATTTTCAGGATGCTTTGGTGGGTCTCTCTTTCCCAATCCAAAAGCAAAACGGCAATCAAGACGTTTGCCTAGTCCAAAATTAAACTGCCTTATTCTTTTTGTCAACTTATCTAATAAGGAGGTACGATCACACTTATTAATGGCATCTCTTTTGTCAAGGCCAAAAACATAATGACCCTTTGGTCTCTCGTTAAGGCCAACATAACGACCCCTTGGTTTCTTGTTAAAGCCAGCATTGAATCGCTTAGGATACATTTTTAAGTCTTCCTGCAGTAAAGTCTCATCTGGATCTGTCGACTCAAACTGATAAGTGTCTCTTTTTCCGAAACCAGAGTTCGAGACATGCTCTGAGCGTTTGTTTGGCTGTTCTCTATCAATAATGTTGAAACTCTTTGTAGGGTTAAAAAACATTACTCTTGTGAATCCACCATTTTGAGCGTTCTGGATTCCAGCCACTGCTAGAAAACTTAACAGAAGACAAAAAATAGTAGCGTAACCGGTAACCGAGATCATCATTCTGAAACGAGAAGAAAAATATGTATTTGCTTCTATAATTACTAGTTAATTATGTTGATAATAATACATTGTTTTGATCCACTAATAATCAATTGTTTTGAATAATATTTTTAAATATGGCATGGCACTAATGTCCAACTTATAAGTACTAAGTGAGCATTATTTTCTAAATATAAATGATAAACGAGCTTCGTCCGAAACGTTTCATAAATCCAGGTTTTGTCCTAAAAGAGTATATATATATATATATATATATATATATATTCCGTTGCGACCTTAATCCCACTAGTCTGAGGTCGCTCGGTAATTTTGTAAGCCAAGTTTCATATTCGAGTAGCTGGCCCAGTCAGGAAACATATAGGGCAAGCATGTTCGGTGACGGGAATTCGAATTCGTGACCTCAAATTGTGAGTCGAGCACCCTAACCATCAAGCCATGCCAGGGCCCTAAATAATATTTTGGCTTCATTAGCTCAAATTTTGAGGATTTAATTTTGCGAACTGATATTAATTTTAAGATAAAGTGACTTTTTACTCCTAAGTCACTCACAAAAAGAAAAGAAAAGAAAAGAATACAAGTACCAATATAAATATTTTCGTCAGACGTATTTTTGTTCTTTAGTTTCGAAATATGAAACAGCTTTGAGCTCGCCTATGGTGACTGTTTCACATCTCAGAAGATCCCACAATATTTATTAGGAGCTTACCCATTTAAAATAAAAGACAAATCATTTCAATATGTTTCCGAAGCTCAAACTGTCATATTTATCTTTAATAACAAATACTTTAAAAAAGAACACAGGTAAAATACAATATGAGATCGCAAGTTATATTTTTTATGATTATGGTTGTGCTTATCATTCATTTACTATTTCCTTCTGTCATTTAGTTTATCAATGAATTTTTAGTTGCATTAAAATGCTAACTTACCTTCTAGCTAATCATTTTTATTTTGAGTAACTATTTATGTATGATGAAACTGACACCAGC
Source organism: Limulus polyphemus (assembly GCF_000517525.1). NCBI lineage: Eukaryota > Metazoa > Arthropoda > Merostomata > Xiphosura > Limulidae > Limulus > Limulus polyphemus. Next base: position 504,299 of record NW_013666047.1, read on the forward strand.
TTCCCTAGCGGTAATGTACAGATACTACTAATATAGTAGAATATTATGTAAATTATGATCATATGTGGTGTACTCTCTTGGTCTACTCAGTGAACAAATATCCTGCCATAAACTTCACTAAGAGAGAGAGTCACAAGATAGTTAGTGAAAGATATAGTTAGTAAATTATTGCTGTTTATCACTCGATATTGTTATTATTATTATTGAAAGTTATTTTTGGAATACTGTGTTTGTTGTATATATTTGGAATTAGGTTTTTCCTTTCTGGTTCTTTTTCCTGATTCCATTATTTCAAATAATGTTGATATTTATGATATATTGTTTGTTAACATTAGTATGAAGTCCTGGCCAGGTACGTGTTTATTAATTGTTTTGAATTTATTTCTAAGTGTTGTTCTTGTTGAATAATTTGTGTTTTTCTGTTGTTATTGAACCCAGATTTATTGTAGGAAAGCATCAAACGATAACGATTTTTTATGATTGACCAATCATGTTCTGAGGTGTTGCTCGGAATAGCAACGCTACAGATCAAACATTTTAATTTCATGATTTTATTAACATTATGTCATACCTGATAGACTAATGTTAAAAAATGTGAAATTGTTTACTAGTTGAGGAGGAATACAACATTTTAAACATCATTTCTAGAAAAACAAATTATTCAATATTTTTTAACAAATATTAACAAGTACATGAACCATAAAATGTTTATCGTTTCTTCGAACAAATAACATAAAACAATACAGTTATCAATAAGAATATAAACCACACATAAAAGTCAAAGGAGAAAAAGCAAATATTTAAAACGTTATATGGAATACAAATAGTCATGTAACTGGCAACTCAGATTATTTATTGAAAAAACGTTTCACTGATTACCAAAAATAAAGAATTTCCAAATTGTTTAAAGTATTTGATCTAAGAAGAAATAAGCTCATAATTAGGTTTATCTATATACATGTGTGAGTTATCTATATAATTGTTGTTATTGAATTTAACAAACATTCCATATGAACAGTTAAATGGTTAGTTGGACTGCTAAGAGTAATCTATGTATCCCACTAGTTGGACTGCTAAGAGTAACCTATGCATCTCATTAGTTGGACTGCTAAGAGTAACCTATGTATCCCACTAGTTGCTTTTCATCTAGTCTATTACTTCAAAATACTTTCAAAATTCTTGAGTAGCTTTGTGCGAAATTCAACAAATCAAGCGAACACATATCCTTGACAGATAGTAATTCGATTAAGAGCATTTATAAAAGGTGTTCATGAAGTTTCTCAGTTCTTGATGGTTGTCTGACATTTGTTACATGTTTCTGACAGACGATGATCTAATTAAGAGTATTTGTATTAAGCATTCATCAATTTATCCATTTCTTTAGGTCGATTCGTGACCTTTACATACATTTGATAGATGACAATCTAATTGGTCGTGCAGTAAATATAAATACAGTTGTCACATGTTATACGTTCTGAATGTTCTTTGGTTGACATACCAAGACCTTTCGTCCAAATTACCTAATTAATCCAGCTACATTGTAACTTCCTCTAGAGATCTAGTGCTGCCTACGAGATCATTCAACCGACATAATTCCATTAAATAATTTTCCTTTTGTTTCTCGTTTTACAAGCATACATTAAAGATGTAGCTGAGATACATAGGTTACTCTTAGCAGTCCAACTACTGGGATACATAGGTTAATCTTAGCAGTCCAACTACTGGGATACATAGGTTACTCTTAGCAGTCCAACTAGTAGGATACATAGGTTACTCTTAGCAGTCCAACTAGTGGGATACAGAGGTTACTCTTAGCAGTCCAACTAACGAGATACATAGGTTACTCTTAGCAATCCAACTACTGAGATACATAGGTTACTCTTAGCAGTCCAACTACTGGGATACATAGGTTACTCTTAGCAGTTCAACTAATGAGATACATAGGTTACTCTTAGCAGTTCAACTAATGAGATAC
>NW_013666047.1:507107-512708 GCF_000517525.1 Limulus polyphemus
AGGTTACTCTTAGCAGTCCAACTAGTGGGATACATAGGTTACTCTTAGCAGTCCAACTAGTGGGATACATAGGTTACTCTTAGCAGTCCAACTAGTGGGATACATAGGTTACTCTTAGCAGTCCAACTAACGAGATACATAGGTTACTCTTAGCAGTCCACCTAGTGGGATACATAAGTTACTCTTAGCAGTCCAACTAATGAGATGCATAGGTTACTCTTAGCAGTCCAACTAACGAGATACATAGGTTACTCTTAGCAGTCCAACTACTGGGATACATAGGTTACTCTTAGCAGTTCAACTAATGAGATACATAGGTTACTCTTAGCAGTTCAACTAATGAGATACATAGGTTACTCTTAGCAGTCGAACTAATGAGATACATAGGTTACTCTTAGCAGTCCAACTAGTAGGATACATAGGTTACTCTTAGCAGTCCAACTAGTAGGATACATAAGTTACTTTTAGCAGTCCAACTAGTAGGATACATAGGTTACTCTTAGCTGTCCAACTAGTGGGATTTAATCGTCACTATTATAATGCACTCACGACCCCTCATGAGCGACGCAAGCCTTTTTTTTTGTTGGTGTAACGGGGCTCTAACCATGAAATCTCAGATTTCCATTTCCGTACGCTAACCACCGGTTCGTGTTCGGTTCCAAAAGGTATGAAACAAATATATGAGGCGTCGATAAAACTAACAATTTCAATGTTTCTTAGCTTACGAGACAACGGTAAGTTTACGGACTCACAAAAGTAAAATCCGAGGTTCGATTCTCCGCGGTTGACACAGCAGATAGCTCAATGTGGCTTTACTGTAAAACATACAACTTAACTCATTAATTCCTGTACGGAAAGCTGTCTATCAGAGGTATCTAACGTTTACGAGACATCGAAAAAGCTGAACAATATCATTGTTCCTTAACTTGCAAACTACTGATCAGGTTGACTAAGTTTCCTGACTAAAAGTCCCATGGTAATGACGTAGAGACGACAGTTTCGCCGTTAAATAAACATTATGATGTAAATATGAGTGTGTAGCAACTAAAAGTAACAAGATGATGTGGAGACTAGTTTTCCAAGTGAAGGGTAATCTTACACTAACATTAATCTGATCTTATGAAGTGGTCAAGTTTCTAGCGAAAGATAATAAGGGGGGACCCGTATTTCTGGCTAATGCAACAGAGTGATATTGACATTAATGCTGATATCATTGTTAAAAATAACTCGAACCTATGAAGAAGAAGATGTTATTACTAAAGTAATATAATAGTGATAAGAAATATCTACCTCTGTAGTCAAAAATTAAACAAGTGAAGTAGTAGTACTTGTTCTAGTTCAAAGCAGTGGAGTAGTCAAGGTCGAGCCTGATCCTATAAAGGAACGAATAAGTTTGTTGCAGTAGGGGTGGTGCGAAGTGTGAAGAGGGTGAACAAATAATAAACAAGCTAACGGAAATCACCTGTTAGTATGTAATCAAGTTCATCGTTTAGATTGTGAGATTAAATATTTTCAGTTTGTAGAACGGAAAACCTGGCTAGTTGTTTATAAAATACTCTTATTTTGATGTAATCACATTTTACGCAACTAATATTAACTTCCAATCAGAGCAAGCTATCTGTTTAGATAAAGAAAATAATAAAAATCAATTTGGTAATGAGTATGGCTAATTAGAAATACTTTTTTTTACGTCCTAGCTTACAATGATTAAAATGCGTTGTTTCATCAGTTGGGGACCATCTCTCTTAACAACATGTTCGGTAGTAAAATCAACAATATCTCTCAAAGTGCAGCCAGCCTAGGAGGTTTAGGCTAATCCTAAACCCATATACTACACTAACAATGCTAAATAATCTATATAATAAAAATATAAAATAAAACACTAAAAATAACGAAGTTAGATATATTAAACATTTCAATCAATACTGTTATTGAAAATAGCATTAGAGAAGAATAGAGTTAACATAACACTATTTGTTAACTTCAAGTAGTGTGCAGAAAACATAACACTATTTGTTAACTTCAATTAGTGTCGTTGATTAAATGTTCGTTGAACGATTTAATATCAGAATTACAGCGTATAAGCAAACTTCACACAATCCTAGTTATGAACATTTATTTGGCCACAAACACAGGTATTTTCTGCATATATACAAAAGAACCAGATTAAAGTGTTGTCTGCAATAAAAGCATGCCCTGTCGGTGCTCCAACAACTTTTTTTATGTCACTGGTTAAAAGTGACATTTGATGTGATGAAATATCTGATCTACCTAATGAAAAAGACTTTAACAACAAACAAAAGAGACAAAATAGCATACGGTGTGAATGGTCTAAGGAGTTGACCTTCTAGTAGAAAATGACAAAGGTATTGTATCGGAATTTGTTGTGGCTGTTTAAATTAACTGTTTATAAGCAGACACTGATGTTACACTGTGTAGCTTGAGTCAAAGTTTTATTTGCCCACTGATGTCACACGTACCGTCACATATTAATAATTATTCAATCATAAGCATCCTAGTAACTGACCCTCTTATTCTTTGCTTGTTTATTGACTTTCACACAAAGTAATTCGAGTGTCATTTGCGTTAATTGTCCCTAGTTTTGAACTGGTCGAAAGCAACTAGTCAACACCACCCGCCGCCAACTCTTGGGCTACTCTTTAACCAACGAATAGTGGGATTGACCGTCACATTATAATGCCCCCATGGCTGAACGGGTGAACATGTTTAGTGAAGTAATTCGATCCCACGACTCTCAGATTGCGAGTCAAGCGTCCTAACCACCATGGCTGTTATAACCCATTCACCCAATAATTCGGAGCCATGTATAAAACATCTAAGCACTTCGTTATCTTATATAACACTTCAAACAATATCACTGAATCACTTATAAAACATCTTGTTCGTTCGTTCGTAGTTTAAGCACAAAGCTACACAATGGACTATCTGTGCTCTGCCCACCACGGGTATCGAAACCCGGTATTTAGCGTTGTAAGTCCGCAGACATAGCGCTGTGCCACTGGGGGGGGGGCATAAAACATCTTAACACATAAATTGGCTTTTAGAGAAAACTTCGTTTGTTATTGGAGTCAAAACGATAATAAGTGGCAGACTGAATTAAAAACACCGAATTGTTTTCTTTATTGTGTTTTGTATCATCTTTCTTTCTTTTCTTAATGAGAAAACCACACTGTCTGTCTATCAATGATAAAAAGAAAAGTGTGCTTTCCTGGTGGTGAAATGTATTGAAACTTTATCGTCTGAAAAATGAAAACTAACAGATAGTGACAATTAATTTTTTTAATATTTATATTCATCAGATTATTTAAAATTTATAAATGAAAGAACAAACAGATAAATAGTTTTATTGTAAAGTTTGGAATATATATTCGCCAGAGTTAATTATATCGATATGAAATAAAGTTTAAAAATACCTGTTTTAGCTTTGTAGATTGACTTTGTTCCTGAAATTTGCTGTTTTGGACTCGACAGTCGTTTAGGACTTCTTGACAGTTAGAACTGCGCGAGCTTTTTTAAATTCGTAATGTGAAACCAGTGGGCGAGTTTTCGTGACGTAACTAATATTGCATCCAATCGAGGAACTACTTAAAACTACGCAACTAGTTTAGTTACACACTGTAGAGAAACGGGTGGGCGTTTAGACACCAACGAAACTATTTGTAGAATAGTGTCAACGTTTGCTAAGTAAAATCATTTCACATTTAAACACATCCTTCGGACTTAAGATTTGAAATTGAGAATCAATAAACTTACAGCAAACTGACTCCCTGGACTTTTATCTTTTTGTTTGCTGTTAAGCTCAAATCTATGGGCTATCTGTGCTCTGCCCACCTTGAGTATTGAAACCCGATTTTTAGCGTTATGAGCCCTCAGACTTTCTACTGAACCACCAGGGGGCGAAATTTGTCTAAAGAGAGGATTATTATTTAGTTTTCCTTCTTAAGTCAAATCATCACTTTAGTGCTAAAGATTTTAGTGGGGAAAATAGAAAGATTAAAATCGCTGTTAGTTTAATTGGTCATATGTATATAAATAAATATATATATATATAAATCAATTTAGATTCAAGGTAATAGCTAGAATTACATTATCACTTACTTCTCTTTTTATTTGCAAAACAATTATGGTTTGATATTCGTTTGATATAATTATTAATCAGTGTCTAACATAATCTAACAGTACGTCAATAATGAAAAACACGTAGGATCGTGGTTATACAAATATAAAACCTGACCTCATAGTTTGACAAGATTATTTCAAATTGTGAAGGGATTACTTTCCGAAAAAATTCTTTGATTTCGATTTGTCTCATTATTCAAACTTGGTTTGATTGTTTTAAATTAGTACGTCTAAACAGCGTTTGTCATGATGCCTAATTAAACATTTATTGTTTAAGCATATTTCTAATAATATTTCTATTATAGGTTTTTGTCATGACCTTAAGGCAGAAAATGCAGTCTCGAGCTTGTTGAACACGTTTCACTAGTCAGTTTAGCATATATATCTAACGCTTCAACACTCCATGAACTTAGGTAGCACACAGCTCACCAGTCATGCGAGGTTATACATACTTCATTACTCACGTGAGCTTACCGAGTACTTACTTTGTCAGTCGTGTTAATTTAACTTAGACTGTAAACACTCCGCCCATCAGGTAAGCTCAAATTGAAAATATTGCAAGCGGTCATATGTTAGCTTGTAATAAATTCATACCATCAATAAACGTACTTATTAATAACTTGTTCCTGTCATCTGTTTTAACTCTGCGTTACATGACTGAACAAATAAATAGCATGTTGGACACTCGTTGTTTAATATCCTTATTTCACATATGTATGTGTGTGTCGTTGAAGAAATTAAATACATTTCGATTTGCTATAGATTAAGCTTTGTTCTAAGAATATATAAGATTTCTATTGTCTCACTGTCGATTAATACTGGTAAAATATGATTCTGTATTTATCAAGTCTGACATTGTTGGAAGGAAAACTGAATGAATAAGATAAAGTACATTGGAGTGAAAACTTATATTCAGTCTATTAACAAATTAGTAGGTGAAATTTCCAAATCAGATCAAGGAAAGAAAGCGTCATCTTTCACAATATTATTGAACAAAAAAATGCAAATGTAGTTTCATTAAAATTGTGATACGTATCATCTCAAAGCCTGGTGGATATTGTTTTGTGAATGCTCTAAGACTCAGTGATTGGTAGATATTGTTCTGTCAATGCTGTGAGACTCAGTGATTGGTAGATATTGGTCTGCCAATGCTGTGATATTCAGTGATTGGTAGATATTGTTCTGCCAATGCTGCGAGACTCAGTGATTGGTAGATATTGTTCTGCCAATGCTGCGAGACTCAGTGATTGGTAGATATTGTTCTGTCAATACTGTGAGACTCAGTGATTGATAGCTATTGTTCTGCCAATGCTGTGAGATTCAGTGATTGATATATATTGTTCTGCCAATGCTGTGAGACTCAGTGATTGATAGCTATTGTTCTGTCAATGCTGTGAGATTCAGTGATTGGTAGATATTGTTCTGCCAATGCTGTGAGACTCAGTGATTGATAGCTATTGT
>NW_013666047.1:513672-520862 GCF_000517525.1 Limulus polyphemus
GCTATTGTTCTGTCAATGCTGTGAGACTCAGTGATTGGTAGATATTGTTCTGTCAATGCTGTGAGATTCAGTGTATGGTAGATATTGTTCTGCCAATGCTGCGAGACTCAGTGATTGGTAGATATTGTTCTGTCAATGCTGTGAGATTCAGTGATTGGTAGATATTGTTCTGCCAATGCTGCGAGATTCAGTGATTGGTAGATATTGTTCTGCCAATGCTGTTATACTCTGTGATTGGTAGACGTTATTCTCTCAGAACTGTAAAATTCAACATGGTTTTGCAGTTATGGTGGTTGGTTGACATTTACGGTCGTGTTTCTTACGCAAGTATATTTAACGTCGAAAATAATTTTCCATTAAGCCATTCACTTTCCTGAGTTTGTTTTTTTCTATCGCTTTAAATGATAGTAAATTGAATATTTTTCATAGTCAGGACTTGAACTTATTCCATTAACATTTAATTTGTAGTGTCAAATAGAAAGAACATTCTAGTATTTATGGACTTCGAAATATGAAATTGGATGTCAGTCTGTTGATGGAATAAATGCTTATTAAAATAGCAGAGAATACATCTGATCAAGCCTTAAACAACATCTATCGTTATAATTAATAAAATTATCGATTTCTTATTAAACGGAAGTCCGCTTAAAACGGAAGTAACATAGAATGAATAATGTACGCTGCGTCTGCAAATTTGAATTAGAAAACAATTCTGTCAGTATGAAATAAGTATTAAGATATCCATGAAATAACATTACTGTTTATTTCTTTAATAATGTTTTCAGTACTTGCTGTAAAAGCATCATACAGGGTTTTTCAAAATGCCAAGATCTACGTTTCACGGCTAGATATTGAAAAAAAAAACCAACTTAGCAAAGCGAACAAGTAGACTTTTTAGTTTGTTTGTGCCAACCGATAGCGTATATTCAACAAGTTTAGTTATCTTTTTGTGTCCAAATTTATCTGTGGATGTGGAAATTAGAGAACAAGCTCCGTCAATTATATACTCTCTCTGACATCCACCCTAAAATAAATGTGCACGAAACACAGCTGATAAACTGTTCTTTACTTCTTAGTCATCATAAACACAGAAAAAAATACCAGACGATGACAAGATAAATTGGAGAAGGCACGCACTATTGACAGGACTGGAAAACAAATAACAACTTCTATCATATTTGAAAAGATATCGTGAAATATATCAGACAAATTCGGCAAAACCCATAAACCTGCAATGACTGCTTAACAGAATCCATAAGTGTTTCAATTTAAACAAATGTGGTTCTAACTATATGTGTATTACTTCAACTTAAGAGAATCCATAAGTGTTTCGATTTAAACAAATGTGGTTCTAACTGTATGTGTTCTACTTCACATTAAGAGAAACCATAAGTTTTTTTTAATATCTCACTGTCGTACGTAAACTATCGAGAATTCCCAGGTTTATTAATCTGATATCAAAACTTTTTTTTATTACTTCTGACACCATGGAAGACTAACATCTTTATTAAGTTTAATTAAATGCTAGGATGACAATTATTTTAGGCAACATCTCTTTAAACTTTTTTTACTTCTCGTAATCTATTATTAACTGAGGTTTATTGGTACCTAACGTCTTGGGTTTTGGTGTTTTTAACTATTTCAGGAAGTGTAAGTTCATCTAAGCTTTTAATTGTTTGTTTGTAATTAAGCAAAAAGCTACGCAATGGGCTATCTGTGCTCTGCCCACCACGAGTATCGAACCCGGTTTCTAGCGTTGTAAGTCTGCAGACATACCGCTGTGTCACTGGGGGGCTCTAAGCTTTTAAATGCATTTGTTATGTTTAGAAATAAAAACTAAATATTTTGACGCTGTTTTAAACCTCTCCCAAAGAGCACTTTTTTCTCTTTGAAGTAGTACACATATAGTTAGAATCACGTTTGTGTGGATTGAAAGAGTTATGGTTTCTCTTAATGTAAAGTAGTACACATATAGTTAGCCCAACGTTTGTGTAAATTGAAAGACTTATGGTTTCTCTTAATGTAAGTAGTATACATGTAGTTAGAACCACGTTTATATAAATCGAAAGACTTATGGTTTCTCTTAATGTGAAGTAGAACACATATAGTTAGCACCACGTTTGTTTAAATTAAAACACTTATGGTTTCTCTTAAGTTGAACTAGTACACATATAGCTAGAACCACGTTTATGTAAATCGAAAGACTTATGGTTTCTCTTAATGTGAAGTAGAACACATATAGTTAGATCCACGTCTGTTTAAATTGAAACACTTATGGTTTCTCTTAATGTGAAGTAGAACACATATAGTTAGAATCACGTTTGTTTAAATTGAAAGAGTTATGGTTTCTGTTAATGTGAAGTAGTACACACATAGTTAGAACCACGTTTGTTTAAATTCGAAACACTTATGGTTTCTCTTAAGTTGAAGTAGTACACATATAGCTAGAATCACGTTTGTGTAAAGTGAAAGACTTATTATTTCTCTTAATGTAAAGTAGACACATGTAGTTAGATCCACGTTTGTTTAAATTCGAAAAAGCAAAAAGTTATGTTCGCTTGTCTGTTGTTAAGCGCAAAGCTACACAACAAGTTGTCTGTGCTGCACTCCTCGCGGGTATCAAATTTCGATTTATTCTAAGCCATCGGAAGATTTGAGAGTTATTTAGCGTTTATTGGTTACATAAACCACAGGTTTAACAAAATTGTCATTATTTACGAAAAATGCCCCCATGTCCCACTCTAATAAGCTCATAAATCACTCAACGACATTTGTGGATTGGTAGTAGGATGTGCTACCCTAAAGATGGCTGTGGGAGTGGACATAAGTTGAGGAGTTCAGTGTACAAAGGTAAAAAAGAACAACAGAGATTTACATAAATGCTGGGAGTTTCTCTTCCGTTTGTATAATTAACAACATTAACCTTTTAGGTTTTGGTTTTGAATTTCGCGCAAAGTTACACGAAGGCTATTTGCGCTGCCGTCCCTAATTTAGCAGTGAAAGACTAGAGGGAAGGCAGCTAGTTAAGATCACCCACCTCCAACTCTTGGGCTACTATATAACCAACAAATATTGGAACTGACCTTCATATTATAATGTCCTCATGGCTGAAAGGGCGAGCAAGTTCGGGGTGACGTGGATTCGAACCCATGACCCACAAACTGAAAATCAAGAGCCCTAACCAGCAGGCCCATTAACCTTTTAATTTCAGCTCATTATTTAAGAAATTTTTTTATATAAAGTTGAGAAGTAAGTAAGAGTTTAGCTTAATGAATTTAGATGTGTTTAGTAATTTGAATCGGAAATTATTTCTATAAACTGTACTCAGTATTCAATACAATATTCAAAACTACAACGTAACCATGAGGTTAACAATACATTAGTAAGAGTTAGACTGAAAGAGCCAGAAAGCTTGCAGTAAAATGTAAATCAGTTGTCATTTGTGTTTCATATCTTTTATCTTACACAGACTTTCCTTACACATGTTTTCAGTGTGATATTTAGTTATATAAACATGAACATATGTCAAGAATATAAGTGGCAAATAGATTTCAAACCTTAATATTTATAATTATTGTTTTTTCCATAAATATGTTTTCTAGTTCCGCACATCTAATTCTCTAGACACGTATATTTTGTGTGTTGATAAAGAACTTAAGAAACGGTCCCTAACAGCATTATTGTACTGATCATTTGCTCAAATAACCTTTAAATAAAATATATTTTAGGCAAGGAACGAAAGAGAGATATAATTCTGCTACTAATTGTTTGTCGTTTATATCAACATTTATACTCCATGGTTTAATCCATATTTTTATATGGAATGCTACTAATTGTTTGTTTGTTGTTTATATCAACATTTATACCCCATGGTTTAATCCATATTTGGAACAACCTTTTATTATATGGAATGCTACTAATTGTTTGTTTGTTGTTTATATCAATATTTATACCCATGGTTTAATCCATATTTGGGACAACCTTTAATTATATGGAATGCTACTAATTGTTTGTTTGTTGTTTATATCAACATTTATACCCCATGGTTTAATCCATATTTTTATATGGAATGCTACTAATTGTTTGTTTGTTGTTTATATCAACATTTATACTCCATGGTTTATTCCATATTTGGGACAACTTTTTATTTGGGACAACCTTTTATTATATGGAATTCCATAATTTCTTCCCATTCCTTCTATCTTTCTTATACGAACATGACTGTTCTTAAACTTCTCTCTGTTGACACGTCGAGACTTAGTGTGGCCTGGTAGATAGTGAGCTCAACTCGCAAACTGCAAATATGGCCGCCCTTTCAGCCATGACGGTCAATCCCACTTTTCGTTGGTAAAAAAAGAGTAGCCCAAAAGTTGGCGGTGGGTGATGTTGACTAGCTGCTTTCTCTCTGGTCTACCACTTCTAAATTAAGAACGGTTAACACAGATAGTCCACATCTAGTTTTGTGCAAAATTCAACAAACAAATATGAGAACTACAGTCAAGCGGTGTTTAATGAAGGAAGACAATAGAAAACACAGATATGGGTTAATAAGGCTAAGTGAAACAATCAATACCTTGCAAATATATATTTGTTTAACTCAGTAAAACTAACATTACACCTTAAATAGTTCTATTTTACCCCATGTTATTATTATTACTGAACTAAGAAAACAAAACCTTAACAGTAATAATTCGTTTTGACAATGTGTCTACATTATTAAATTTATCACTTCAACCCTATGTTTATCCTTATTGTTGGTATTGTTATCTTTAAAGTTTAGTATCAATAACCTTTTGTTTTTAAGTAGACTAAATCATAAAGTCCACACGTGCTACTTTTTTCTTCATAAAACCGTTTGTTCTCTTACTGAAATCAAAACCAAAACCTTCTTCGCTAACAGACATGCATATTATTTAAAATACTTTTTTAATTCTGTCGTGGAGTAGCACAACAGTGTATGTATGTGTTTGTTTTATAACAAAGCCACATTGAGCTATCTATGTGTCCACCACGAGGACTCGAATCCCGGATTTTAGCGTTGTAAGTGCGTAGACTTACTGCTGTCCCCTGTGCAAGTAAAAATAAATATAAATTAACAGTTCTTATGTAAATTTGTGCGCATTTGTTTTTCGTTTTGTAAAAATGATTAGCGAAATTTTAGTTAAACGTAACATTTCAGACACAAACCTGAATTGGACTTTTATATTATCATGCACAAAAATTTCGCTAAATTGTTAAAGATATAAAAAAGAACGTGTCTTATTTCTAGAACTAGCTTTGATATTAAATACTTTTTTGAACAGACACAGCACAGTGAGAAAATTCGATGAAAATGATAAGTTGCTTAATGTTTATCAAGGAATGTAAGTTCGCCCATATATATATAAATATAAAAGCGAAATCTGTTGTATATTTGTCTGTCTGTCCGCTAACTCCTCGCACACTATTTGACCTATATCCACCAAACTTGGCAAAGTGACTCCTCCGGTCACCAGAACAAACATGAAGGAAGTCAAAATTCCAACAAAAAAGGCACACATTTGATTTTGCCAAACAACTTGCAACATGTAACATATTTCTATATATTTTTCTATAATATTGTAACACCGTCTGTTCCTTTTCTCTAAGCGGTGGAATATTCTACTGCAAAATAAATCTTCAAAGCTCATGAAACTTTATTGTAACAGAACCATTTTTCTTGTTTAATTTTACTAATTATCAAATCTGTCTCTCTTTTTCAATGTGAGGCTGGATATGCGGCTCACTTTACTGTGGTGTTTTCAGGTTTATGTTTAAAATATTGTTACGTATCTGTTTGTTTGTTAATTTTCACTATACATTCTTTCCGAGGAACTTCACCGATACAAGTCCCTTCTTGATTAAACCACTTTATTCTTTCTCGATACAAACTTTTAGTGCACAGTAATTTCACAATTAGTACGTTTCTCGTTACTTTAAACTTAACTACTTTTATAATACACGCTATAAATCACAGCGATTCACAATCTCGATAACTTCATACACTACGAGTGCAAAACAATAGCTCAAAACAGAATTGTAAATTACCCGGAACTCTTTTCATTCAATTCTGCAGGTTTTTTCTGCCAGGCTTATATACTAAAGAATGGGGCGTTCCGAATAAACTCGGTCTTCCCCGATAATTCATGATCATTTCAGAAATTCATCACGTGTTACCAGTGTCACGTGACTTCCGCTGACGTAACAATATAATCATGAACAAAGAGCACATCCATATAGCTTCCACCTCTAAAGTTTAGGTGTATAATGTACCAAAAAAGCATTTTCCTATAACACTACATTTCACTGGTAAATATGCCTTGAAAAAACAAACAAGACTCAATACTTTATTGTGTAGTGTTTATCAGCAAGTATAACCTCGAGTGGTCCTTAAATTTTAAGGTATAAGTTAAATCTATTATTAAAATAAAGAACTATTTTGTATTTAAACACAGAATGGGTAAGACGAACTACTCGAATTTCATCTACATGTATCAATGATCTGGGTTTTAAAAAGACTGGTAGATGGAATTTTGCCACGGATCTGAGGGTCGCGGGTTCAAATCCACGTCACACCAAACATGCTCGCCCTTTGATTAAGGTGTTTATCAGTGAAAATTGGGGCATAACATCTGCTAATGGCGCCCCATAAAAAAATTGCCACGGTCTCTTGGAGTAGATTGGCTGTTGGTAGCTTGCCTGAGTGTTAAGCGTTTTAACTTATAGTAATATTTTGTTAACAATCTCGAAGTTTAAAGTTATTGAGCTGTCGAAAATTACTTGTTTTTACGAATCAAACTGTAATGAACATAGTGCATTTAAAAAGTACTTATTTGTTTTGAACTGAAGCTCTGTACTTGATTATATTGATCACTTTTCTAGCTGAAAACTGTGATGAGAGCTGATATAAAGAACTGATCTATTCTAGCAAGGAACTTGTATAAAGAACTGATCATCTCCCTTGATATAAAAATGAAAATGTTATGAAAATTAAATTTCTTAAATATATGTCCTTAAAATAAACTTATTATGCCTATTTCAAGTAATTGTCCATAAAATGGGTAATTCAGCTGGTATTGAATCAGAATTAACCAAGCTACAATAGTTATATTGTTACCAATTAGATAATGTTATTTATTATGTCCAGGACGAAACTGATCAGATAATATTAC
>NW_013666047.1:521862-533674 GCF_000517525.1 Limulus polyphemus
ATGGCCTGTCCTAAGCAGGTTTTAAACTAGTAGATTCGGTTTCAAGGAAGAGGGTGGTTTTTAAACCAGAAGATTCGGTTTCAAGGAAGAGAATGGTTTTTAAACCAGAAGATGCGGTTTCTAGGAAGAGGATGGTCTTTAAACCAATGGATTCAGTTTAAAGGAAGAGGGTATTTTTTAAACCAATAGATTCGGTTTCAAGGAAGAGTGTGTTTTTAAACCAGTAGATTCGGGTTCAAGGAAGAGGGTGGTGTGGGGGATCAATTTGTAAAGCACTTCTCATTCTTTTGTCCCATCTAATCTCTTTGTACAAGTAATACCAAGTCTAAATGTTTAACGTCTCTGGTCGTCGAATTGGAACATTTGGATAATAAATTATTTCCTGGACGATTTGTTTCATGAAAATGAAGTTCTCTCTTATCACATTTTTCATTCTTTGGTGTAATATTTTATATCTACACGTGACTTAATTTTAAACTTAATTCTAAATTGTCCGTTCGTTACTAAAACATGCGACAACCTAAAAATACAGCCTTTATGTGCTTCTAAATAATTGTTATTCATCATGCAATTGAATAAAATGTAACTCGTGAAACCACGCTTCATAATGAAGCGGTGGTCAATCCGTAGGTCAAGTTCACGGAGTTACAACGCTAAAATCCAGGAGTAGATAGATCATTGTATATCTAAAGAAAAACAATGTATTGAAACAAAACAAACAATGAAGCTGTAAGAAGAAAAAAGTTGCCTGTTTTTTAGTTTGTTGATAAAGATCTTGTTAGGTTAGGAAAAGTTCAGTACAACTTAGCGATACTTGGTATTTTAATTGATCAAGCTAATGATTATAGACAAATTCTAATAAGAGACTGTCGTCAAGAAAGTTTGACTATAAAGACACATTCTTTTCGTGTGATCTTATTAAATAATAAAAGTGGCACTTCGTACCTGAATCGAGATTAATAAACAAGCATTTCCTCCAAAGATTCCTTTTTTTCACACTTTTGAAAAAGCATTTCCTCTAAGATCCCTTTTCATGCTTTAGAAGAAGCATTTCCTACTAAGATCCCTTTTCACACTTTTGAACAAGCATTTTCCACTAAGATCCCTTTCACACTTTTGAACAAGCATTTCTTACTAAGATCCCTTTTCACACTTTTGAAACATTTTGACTTTTGTAACTCCAATGATGAGAAGTTTCACAAGCTACAAAGGAGGCGTCTTTATGGCCTAGAACGTCTTTTTAAGTTCATAGAGGGAGATATTTTGCAAACCAAAACGAAATATGTTTTACATACTTTGATAGCCTTAGGACAGTTTGTGCTCACTTGCGAGACAAGCAGTTTTTAACTGTTTGGATAAACTATTTAATATTTTTGAAAGTAAGTGTCTTCATAGTGAAATAGTTTGATAACAGTAGGCATCTTTTAGTGTTAAGAACAACCTAGGAAACAAGGTATTTTTGGAAACACCTTTTGCTATTTCGTGTGCTAACTCTTCTATCAAATTTTTGTGATCTTGTGTGCTAACTCTTCTTTCAAAAATTTATATGTGATCCTGTGTGCTAACTCTTCTATCAACATTTTTATGTTATTCTGTGTGCTAACTCTTCTATCAAATTTTTGTGATCCTATGTGCTAACTCTTCTATCAAAATCTTTGTGATCCTGTGTACTAACTCTTCTATCAAACTTATTATGTATAATAATCTTGTCTGATCAATTTAATTGTTTATAGTTTCTTTGTGTTTTTCATAATGACATTTTTGTTAAGATGTTTTTATTGGGCTAAAATAGGAATAACAGATGTGAGGCTGTTCTCTAAATGTAACGGATTACCGGTAATTTACTCATTACTAACATTAAGTTGTGTAAATCAAATCATTCCAAGAGTAGAATCAAAAACATTTTCTCAATAATCATCATGTTTAAGAAGTATTATTTCAAACTGGGTTTAATTCTTTTATTCTTTGTTCACAGTAAAATAAAAAACAACAACTTATTTTAAAGTTTCTGTTTTACATTCTATGACTGTAAACGATTTAATTAACTATATTGTCTGTTCCATAATTATGTATTTTTTATTATAATGTTTTCTCTGTGGTAAACAAAAAAAAATTGAAATTAAAAGACTAAACGTCTCTAACTTTATACACACAATTCTGTCGGTGCTAAACAACTATGTACCCTTCTTGGTTCTATTGGGGTATATTTTCTTGAAATATCATGCACCAGGAGAAAACCATTGGAAGCTGAACTTCTTTAATGGCTTGATAAAAACTGTATTTTCAAACTTTTGATAGCTTACGTTTTTAAAGCAAATTCAGTGAGTACCAGTTCGTGTCAGGTAAAAATATATCGATCTTCAGATAAACAAATGTTAGTGCAGGTAGCGCTATCATCTTTCACCATTCGGTCTCGGTACTAATTTATTGTTCGCCTATTAGCAAGGCTATTTCTTATCTCGGGATCTAATATTATGTGTAAGTGATAGCACATTATCTGAGTGACACAAGATACTGTAAAGTTTTTGCTTCACTGAATTAATTAATTGATTAATGTATGCAAAGATTTTCTTACCAGCTCCTGACTGATTGATTAAAAAATGACCTATTTTTCTATTTAGCATGCGTGGTTTCCGTTAACCTGGTTAAGACAATTTATTGTGGCATATCGTAGTTTTTATAGAAAATACATATTCAAATGAAAACGTTTTAACGTAAAACAGAAACATTCACTGGTTCACATTTAATACCTTGCACGTATCCCTTTAAATCAGTTCGTTCCCTCAACTCTAACTTTAACTTTCCCTCTTTATGTTACTTAATGCCTAAAAGTTAGCTCGCATTATTTTGTAGTTTCTCAAGTATATAATTCACACACAATGTAATTTTCACCCTCTAACATCGGATTAAATATTGTAAGTTAAAAATATAAAGATATTTGTTTCAACTTGTCTATACCAATTAGTCTACAATTAGTACTATTTCAAAGAATATTTTAATATCTTGTTTCCTAAGAAGATAGTTAACTTTTGCAAAAATAAATTTAATTTATGTTTTAATATTTAAAAATCATCCACCACCTCACCAATGGGTAAACTGAGGACTTATGATGATCAATTGAAGATAGAACTATAGAACATGAGGATAAGAAACAATGTTCACTTGAAGATAGAACTATAGAACATAAAGAGAAGAAACAATGATCACTAAAAATAAAACTATAGAACATGAGGATAAGAAACAATGTTCACTTGAAGATAGAACTATAGAACATAAAGAGAAGAAACAATGATCACTAAAAAATAAAACTATAGAACCTAAGGACAAGAAACAATGATCACTTGAAGATATAACTATAGAACATAAGAACAAGAAACAATGGTTGACTGAAGTATAATATTTACCATTCACAACACAATATCTAGAAAAGTCTAAGATAATGTATTTCGCCAACACTTCTTGAGAAGACTTTCTTCAATAGTTTTTCTAATTAACACTATCATTTGAAACTTTATACTAACAATATAAATTCATGTTAGTTAGTTGTCTTTTTATCAGGATATGTGAATCCATGTACGATATTCCAAAACACGTAGATTATTGGATTTCCCTGCTGATATAAATCCATTGGTTAGATGATAATTGTTTCTTCGTATCAGACTTTTGTTTTTTATTTATTTGACAAGTGCAGACTGAAAAGTTGCATTTTTAGGTTTATGAGACCTCAATTAATCGGTAAGAAAGGTTTTCAAACACGTTTCTAAAAGTGAAAAAATTCTGTTTTTCTAAAGAACAGTGTCTTTTTTTTCAGAATGTTTAATTAATAGATATACTGATCCCCATGACTCTAAAGTTTATACTGAATAGTAGTAACAAATAATCCTTGAGTCTACGATTAAAGAAGTGTTTTACAATATCCTGGGGAACACAGTGTTTTGCTTCAAAAGTCGGGAGGAGGATGAAAGATATTACTATATGACCTGTAAAAACACTCCATTTGACCAAGTTCTTTTGTTGTTGGAATGTGAGAGAGACAATTCACCATATACGAAAAAAATCATATTTATAGGTCCCGCTGTGACAGTTACGTATTTGATAAGATATTTAGTTCTTTTCGAACATATATTTTCATTTACCGTTAAACCTTTATTTATAGAAAATTCGTGTGAAAAGCTGAAGTTTGTTCAGGTGTCAATCATGTAAAATTATCCGATACACAAGTTGAAGTTTGTTCAGGTGTCAATCATGTAAAATTATCCGATACACAAGTTGAAAATTGTTCAGGTGTCAATCATGTAAAATTATCCGATACACAAGTTGAAATTTGTTCAGGTGTTAATCATGTAAAATTATCCGATACACAAGTTGAAATTTGTTCAGGTGTCAATCGTGTAAAATTATCCGATACACTTCAAGATTCTAACATCTTGCTAAATAATAAAATCATCCATACACATGATTATTTACTGAGTATAGAAATGCTACGATTTCCCTTCAGACATCGTGGTGCTCATGTGCTAAACAGGCATCGTAATGGTTGACAGGGAGGTTGTGTGACTGATCTTTTCAAGGATAAATATACATACAACGAGACTGTTAGATAATGTAGATCCAATCTTTCGACAGTAAAGACTTACGTCAAGGGAACAATGTCACAGCTCTTTCCGAGGAACAATATTCATAGAGGGAGATAATTAAGCAATAAATGTTTGTTTCTTTCTTTTAGTGCAAAGCTACACAATAGACTAGATGCACTCTGTACACCCCAAGGAATCTAACCATTTATCTCCCATCTACTGGATGACAATATTTGGAAGAAGGGTATCTTCAATATTCCCCATGTAAACGAAGAACTGTCTAGTCCTCGAAATCCACTAGAATGAAAGAGGATATATCTCCTGATACCGTAAACAGGATAACAGATAAATTTTTTTCTGTTAATGTGCCATATTTAACTAAACATTAAATTTCGGTTGTGGGTATTTTTTTATAATACAACATTATTATTAGCGCTTCAATTTCTGCTTTTGATATTTTAACAGAGCCTGTAGGTTTGTTTTTGTGGTTATTGTTAGTGACATTGTTGTGACATTTTACAATAAAAAATACGTTAATAAACAAGAATCTTAAGTTCTCCTCACTCACAAGCTTCGGAATCAACGACTGTTTTCACAAGAAGGGTGTAACTACAGGAATCCCACTAGTCTACATCTTTACAGCTCCAATAGACTTCTGTGTCGTCTCATGCTAAAGCATGTGCTTGAAACTTCAGAGCTGGCTAGTATATAGAAAGTTTAATAAAGAAAGTGGAAGAATATGAACATACCCATTCCCCATAAAAACAAAACGAATTGTCCAACCTAATGGAAACGTCGCTTTAGGGATATTTTTAAGAAACAGGATAATTTGGTAGATGTATTATCGCTACAGTCTTCATTGTTAGTATGTCGAACTTAATCATCATACAACAAGCTAATAAGAGTCCTTCCACAGAAATAATAGATTCTAACAATTAAGTCACTTCGCACCTCATAATAACAGGTGGGCAACAGAAAGAATCGTGATAATACTGATGTGAATTCTGCTATCCTCTGCATACAACAAACTGATTTGAATAATATTTTTAAAAGGTTTATTTTATATTAATAATTGGAAAAATCTAATATAAACGATCTCGATAATCACATTTTATTTTCTATACTACACGCCTGGTTTGTCTTTACTGTGCCCTGATATTTCTTTCTAAGAGTTAGAATTAAAAAAAAGTATCAGAAATAAAAATTATAATTTTCTGATTTTCATTACCAATCAAATTATTAGGCAAGAAAACTAACTAAGGACATAAGACTGGCAAATATACCTAGAATATAAGGTACATAAATGGCATGTTGGAGTGTTTCCTAGATGTTGTGTGAAGAAATGAAAATGTGCCTGCCATCTATCGGAGTTAGTCTTTATTTGTGCATAACTCTTCCCAACAAGACTTACAAATTATTATCATGTATAACATTGTATTTAACTTCCAAAATAGTAATATTAATAAAGCTTTTATGACACTGTTAAAAATTGTTACAGGAATTGTATTTCAAGAATATCATTGTATCAGGTAGAAGTATTTTGAACAGTCGGAAGAATAAACTGTGTTACATAACCTTCATTTATGATACCCCAAGGTCAACAAGAGTCGTTGACCATACATTTGTTGCAGTTCAAGGGACAGGAAATGTAGCCAATTTTCTAAGATTAGTGTCCACAAATATCAGTTGACATTGGTGCAGAGGTGTAACAGGATACACCCATGTTACAAGTTGTATGCGGGAAGTTGCATGCCGTATTAATTTACTATGGTTAGTTTTGCAAAAAGCTTCGTCAATTACCCTATACGTGTTCATCGATACCATCCGTATCGTTTTGAGATTAAAGGTAGGAGAATAAGAATCTATGAAAATTTCCATTAGAGTTTACAGTACGTGTTGCAGCTGAATAAAACTGTTCTTGGTGCATCCTATAGACAGATGAAACCCACTTCTTTCCCCACGTGGATACCTACAGTCATGTCATCTAGTCTGATGAAAGTCCGAGGATATTAAAATAATACTCAAAACTTACCTAGTATTGCAGTTTCACTGCTGAAGTTATCCTGGGGCATACTTCTTTGGAAAAATAACACATCTGGCTTGACACCGTTCACAGTGAATTGGACAGTGTTATCATGAGTTGTTGAAAATGACTGTCCATATTCACTACCAAGTAAAGACACTACTCACACATGCTTTTAGTGAAGCTTGGATTCCCAGCTACCACGATTTCCTAAACACAATCCTGTTTCCTATTAGATAAGTGGCTTTCTGAAAATGTTGTCTTATCAATCACTCCTTAGATTAAACGCATCATTACAATAGAAGTTTGGACAATTACTAAAGGTATGTTATACGGTTAGCTCTACAGACTGCTACAGATATCTATACTGACTTTATACGCTCTGTGTTATTAACGAGATCTCTGAAATGGTTATGTAAGATCGTTTACACAATTGGACATTTTTCTATTAAAGTCTTGGTCTCCCTATTTAGTATTATATATTAACCTAAACGTTATTTATTAGTTTTAGAGCAAAGCCACATGGAGCTATGTGCTGTGTCCAATCCGGGACCTGAACCCTGTATTTTAACGTTGTAAGATGGTAAGTTTACCGCTGTCTCACCGGGGGACTTAAACCTAAACAACATAATTAATATAAGTGACCATTTTTCCACTTTTCTTCTATCAAATTTTTGTGATCCTGTGCGCTAACTTTTCTATCAAAAATTTTGTGATCCTGTGTGCTGACTATTCTATCAAATTTTGTGATCTTATATGTGATCCTGTGTGCTAACTCTTCTATCAAATTTTTGTGATCCTGTGTGCTGACTATGACTAAAAGTGGGTTAAGCACGTGATATATCTTTCATGACGAAAGAGTGAGTTGAGCACCTAATATAACTTTATAACTAATATAACGGGTAAAAATAAAATAGAAAATCCAAATCTCGAATAGTTTTCAAATAGTTGACTATTCTTCTTCAACGGAATAAAATTTTTATTATTCAAGAGAAGAAGAGTCAACTATTCGAGATTTGGGTATTTTTTTGGAATTCATTGCACCTTTTACATGTGATCCTGTGTGCTAACTCTTCTATCAAAATTTTATATGTGATCCTGTGTGCTAACTCTTCTATAAACTTTTTGTGATCCTATCTGCTAACTCTTCTGTCAAAATTTTCTAAGCAAGTGATACAACTTTCATCTGAAACAGCAGAGAAGGCCAAGAGGAATAAAAACTGGAAAGAGATCCAGGGGGGACTAAAAATCCTCTAAACTCCAGCGATACTTCTGGTAAAGCGTGCGAAATCATTTAGGTAAAGATCTGACAACCCAAGGGTCCAGAGTTCAAATCCCAATAAGGGAAAAAATTAGCAGGAAAAACTCTGCTAATCACCGGGTGTAAGGAATGTCAAGAGCCAAAACATTTGGTTAAAGGGAGCTCTTTTCCTCTAATACATTTGGTAAGAGTTTCTTGTTCTCATTCGTTGTGTTCAGGACGAAAATGAGATGATTTTCTGATTCTTTTGCTACTATCCTTTCAAATTCTTTCGTTGACTTACTATATTTATGGTTTCTTGAAGTTCACTTTACGAGGTATCTCTAACCTTGTTAAATATACAACATTACGTTGTAGGTTATTTACCTACTTAAAGTGACAGCAATATGTCAACAGATTATATCCTAAAACTATCTTAAATATCACTTATCAACCTGATAAAAATTTGAACTCAAGTTTCCGTCAATTGTTGCCTCTTTAGCCTGCCGACTAGGATACATGTATTTACTATGCACAATCAGAAGTAATAAACCGTCAAAAGCCTGCTTGCTACAAACATTCGACGAAACTTCAGGAACATGAGGAGCTGCTTGAAGTTCCATCTGATACAACGCTCGGAGCTTATAATGAACGCTCGTTATTATTCAGCCCGTTTACTCTGTGTCCGAATTTGTTTTGTTTTTTAAGGCTTTACTTGTTAATATGTCGTCTTAGGAATGTTCTTACTTGACTGAAGTCACTATCAAAGTGACGCTGATTGGGAAACAAATTCCCCCCCCCTCCTGCCTTTCAGCACTTTTGTACTACAACACTAATGACTTCTACCGTCTTTAGAATAAAATATCAGAATCTTTCACATTTATACCTAAGCCCTGAGGATATCTCAAGAAATACTTTTAATTATTGTGTCATGCGGACCGATGTATGGTGTGTGTGTGTGTGTGTGTGCATTTAGATAGTGATGGTTATTTTTACATATATCTTGTGACATCTATCTATATTGTACTAAAACTCTGAGTTTGTTTGTTTGTTTTTCTATAATTAAATACAGCAAAAACAGCGCACAATAGCGCCATAGTTGTAATGAAATGAGAATAGAAACAGAATAAAACAAGTTTCGTTAAAATCGGGTTACCGAGTTAGCGCCGTTTTTAAGGGTCACTTTTATGAAAATTTCTAGCACGAGTAATTTTACATCACACTAAGGTTCGCGCTCTTTACGAAACTCCTTCGTTCAAATCTATTTCCCTGTCAGTATTCCCACCTTCATTAAAAGGCGTAAGATGACAAAAACAATATCTTGAAGAATTTCTCAATACTGTGACTTGGCTATGGTAGGTAATTCGACGAAAAATAAAAACTACAACTAAGCGGTAAAAAACTCGTGACTAAACCACTGAGACGATTTGATAAGAATCTAAGGGGTATCACTTGGGTTATTTACGTATGGCAGAATCGGAAAAGCTTAAATATTTATTTCAACTTACAATGTGTGCTAAGATTTATAACTATTCATTGGTAATACAATAAAAAAGAAAAAGAGATTAATAAAAATGCAGTCGAAATCCCAATAGCACCTTTGGTCTTGGGCGAAGTTGTTTAAAATAAATTATATATTCTTAAAACTGGAATAATCTTCGTTGGAATATATATAAATTATTTAGCTTTGAGTAGAACATGCGAGTTTAAATTGTTTAAACCTCTTAACATCTTAAATGCTGTTGTATCCTCTCATTACTTCCAATACGTAATGGGGCTGTTAAGAGTAAAGTACTTAAACAGATGAATTACTTTGATAAACGTATATTACTTTAAATATTTGACTTGGATATACGTTAACAGAAGGACGCGTTAGTTCTAAAGTTGGACAATAAAACTTCACTAGATATTGAAATAGAAAAATAAATATCAAAAATAATTAAAAATCGCGTTTACTAACAACGTAGACTGACCTAAGTAGGTTTTATATCATGCATCTATGTTGTTTTTTGTTATATTATAAATTTGATATTTGACTATTTTTATATAATTTTTAATCAGGTAAGTATTTTCAAGTATTCGCATTATCAAATCCTATAGTGGGGAAAGCTGGTTCTATCTCAAGTTTTACTCAAATGTTGCCCCCCAGTGGCACAGCGGTATGTCTGCGGACCTACAACGCTAGAATCCTGGTTTCGATATTCGTGGTGGACAGAGCACAGATAGCCCATTGTGTAGCTTTGTGTTTAATTACAAACAAACCAACTAAAATGTTTTAATGTCTAGTAAAAAAAATTCCATGTAAAATTTGATCATATCCGAGATTTTGTATGTTTCATAGATATTTGTTTATAGTCTTTGTTTTTCCCAATTCTGTGATGATGGAGTTTCATCAAGCACAGATGGTTTCTATATTAATTACTTTTACAAAACGAAAAAATCAAATTTGTCATCATAGAAAATACGTTTATTTGATTTTTGTCCTGGACAAGTGTTTCAAAAATTGTAAAACGATTAATCCTTACGTAAGAGGTATTTCGTCAACAAAAAGCATGGGACTTATCATGACAGATAAATTTATTTTGACTTTTGACCTATGTAAGGATAAATAATATTAAATGTAAAAATTTGATATTATTATTAGTGTAGTTTTAGTGTGAAAAACATCACTTGGACAGGAGCTGCTTGTCTTTTTCGTCATTGGTTCTCTTTCTTCCTCATTTATGCTACACAGATATCATTAGTGTAGTTTTAGTGTGAAAAACAACACTTGGACAGGAGCTGCTTGTCTTTTTTCGTCATTGGTCCTCTTTCTTCCTCATTTATGCTACACAGATATCATTAGTGTAGTTTTAGTGTGAAAAACAACACTTGGACAGGAGCTGCTTGTCTTTTTTCGTCATCGGTCCTCTTTCGTCCTAATCTATGCTACACAGTTTAACTTGATGTTGGAATATAGAAATGTATATCTCGTCCAATTCTAAATTTCATCTGTTATATCGTAATAAGTCAACTTCACCTGTAATCAATTTTTATAATACTATTTGTCGTCTTATGTTTCTAAATTCTACTTTAAACTTATAGAAAATACACCATACGTTCAACCTAAAACACAATTTGAAGAGTTGGACGTAAATAATGGATATAACATACGGCTAGCTATTGTATATTTATATAGTAATTTACGTTTGGACGATTTGCATAACGCAGTTGAATCTGCAAACTGCACTAAAATCCTGTGCTTGCAATTAAAATAATTAACACGACATCTTATCTCTTGTTATAATGGGTTAAAAAATATTATATCTTTCATGACTAAATAGTAGGACTTGGATCTTCTCTGACCCGACAGATCAAGATGTATCAGTAGACTGTATACTGATGTACCTGTCATGCCTCTTGCTCCTACAGCCTTGTAATATACCCCTCGTCTCGTATTACTTTCACGGGCTCTTCGTATTTTGCCAACTTGTATTCGTGACTTTATCCCATTCTTGTCTAGTAGGGTACAGTTAACTCTATTGTCACTATTGTTCTGGTACCATCAGAAGAAAGGCCCAGATCAGGTCTAAAAAAAACCAGTGCTAGCAACGACTTCTGGGTAGTGCCTCCTATCTCCGCTGCAACATACCAGCAGTCATTGCCCATTGTTGGAAGTGGATGAGGCTTGCTCATGGAACTTTATTTTCTGCCTTCCCAGAGGAAGTAGGCTAGTTACACTGCAATTGCCTTCTTTCTAATAGCCCTCAACAGAGCATCTCCAGATATATCTCTCACTTTTCCAAGGCTTCCTTGCAGGCAGGCAGTACACGATAATCTAATTAGATAACCAATTTAGTCCTGAACACCAGTAATATTATCTGATCAGTTTCGTCCTGGACATAATAAATAACATTATCTAATTGGTAACAATATAACTATTGTAGCTTGGTTAATTCTGATTCAATACCAGCTGAATTACCCATTTTATGG
>NW_013666047.1:534674-555315 GCF_000517525.1 Limulus polyphemus
ATCTACTAGTTTAAAACCTGCTTAGGACAGGCCATAGATAAAATCTATATAAATAAACATCAATATGTGTGTTTTCGTTCCTATTACGTTTCCACATTTCTTGATCAATGAGCATCAAACTTGACACAGTGATACAGGATGACATGAGGAAGGTCATGGGGGGTTGGACCCCCATCTAATTTCGGAAGAACTACCAGTGTTGTATATTCCCCAGCATTAGATTGAACTATGTAATCACTATTGTTAGAATTCTTGAAAACAGTATGTATTTCTTTTCAGTATTGGTATCTTTATGTATTTTTATTGGACTTTTAATGTTTAATATGTTAAGGAAAGAAAATAGAAGCACAATTTCCTATCCTTTGTTACAAACGAGTTTTTATTTCACCCGTACAGTGGAAGGATACTCCAGTTAGTAAAGAATAAATTTTCTTGATCTTATTTTCTCTATAGGCTGCCCTGTGTGCCGAATGTCCAATGAAATGCATGGTGTTCAGAATAAGGCAGCAGATTACTACCCTTCAGTGGTGTAAATAATGCGTTCGGTAAACCAGTGTGATGTGGAGTAATAATGACAGGTAAGTCCCGTTTTATAATATATATATGATTTATATATATATATTTAAATAATCTGGAGCCAGATCCAAATATTTTCTTGTTTGAATGTGAGACATAACATCGATGGTGGAAAAATGATGGGAGCAGAGTTAAGCATTAGTGGATTTACATCCTGAGAAATCATAGCATTATAGGGACCACATCCTACAGCCCATTATGTTGCTATATGCTGGTGCAGTTGACTCTGGCATAATCCTAATACCTGATGATTTGAGTGGATCAGAACATTCCTTGAAGAAGAGGAGAATGGCCTAATGGAGTGGTTTGTATTCAGATCTAGGCAATTGAACATTACAATACTTTTGAATCAAAGTAACAATAAACTTTTTGTAAACTCAATAAAATACATTTACTTCTTATGCAAGTTTGAAATACGTGGGAAAAAATAGAACTTAATTCATACCGAAAATAAAAACAAATATATAGGAAGTTGGGCAGAATCTATGTCCGTCCCCTCCAAATGGTAAGTTTGTAGGCTTATATCGCTAAAAATCGTTGTTTTGTTGTTGTTTTGTCCGCGGTGAGCAGAGCACAAATAGCCCATTCTGAATTCTATGCCTAACAACAAACATAAACAGCACGCTCTGGTGTTGAATAACCTTTCCATATATTCTACATTTCTATATTTCGAAATATATAATCTACTTATTTAATTAGGGGAGCATCTATAATAACTAATAGCTCTTGTTTGTTTATTTTGATCGATTATAATGAGACAGTAGTTAGGGGAGCATCTATAATAACTAATAGCTCTTGCTAGTTTAATTTTAATAACATCGCTTTTTTTTTGTAATGTGTATAGAATGTGTTCATTGTTCTGCTATTCAACATCACCAGTCTAAGTCACAGTCTGTATTTTCTTTCTTCTTGAGACACGAAATTTTGATGACTACTTTATTCAGATAAAAATGGTCTTCCATCAGCAATACGAAGCTTGTAATGTTAGGATTTTTTTTCATCTTTACATTTCAACAAACTACTAATATGGTCAAATCAAACTTAATACAGACATTTTTACCTTAATCACTCACTAATGTTTTGTTCTCTTTAGACAAGTGGAGTTGTTTTTATGTTTGTAGATACAAGTATATCAGTTTGATTCATGACTAATGTAGAAACTAGTGCAATATTATATTTTATACACTGCCTATTACCGTGAAAACATAGAAGCCTATAGCGTTTTTACTTCGCAACATAAAACGAACTTTTGAATGGGTACAAAGAGATTGTTTTTATTTCGAAACACAAAATTAACCTTCGGGCACTTCTGTCTTGTGGAAACGTAATCAAGATAACTATTATATAGACAGGACTTCCAACGTGAACATAACGAACGTGAATACTAAAAGTACAAAACAGAATGATATTAAGCCTTACAAAGTTTCCGCCACAGTTTTCCATTTATACGACTGCTTATTGTAGGCGTATGTGGTGAAATACTTTTAGTATTGTATTTGTTGTGTAAAAAAAAAAATACTTCGGCATTAATATAAATATATATGAACCGGGAGTAGCCTATAGGTTAGGGTGCTCAGACTGTGAATTCCTGACATGAAACAACTAATAAAAACATATCCTTCGTCATGCTAAAGAACGTCGTTTTTGTATTTTTTACTTTCAACACACAGTAGCACATTAGTGCTTGAAAATAAATAATTTATTTCTGCAGCTTATTAATGATTGGAGTCGACAACGTAGTTACAATATCTTATTTATATAAATATAATAGTACTGTCTGTTGTATGTCCATGTAACTATTACGCAGAGTGGGGATGGATCTTTACCAAAATTGGTCTGATGGTTCATTAGGTGCATGTAGGGGTACATATAAATTTTCAATTTTGCTTTTTGCGTTTTGCGATATTTATAGGCTTTTTTGAGTTTTTTATCACTTCCTGTTGATGGATCTTCACCAAATTTGGCAAGAAGATTTATTGAGTCCATGCGGAGATACATGCAAGTTTGCGGTTTCACATTTTGTGTTCTACAGTTTTTATAGGCGTTTTTTTACAATTACATATAAGGGAAGCAACTTTTCACATCCTAAGATAATCTTTCATTAGTCATGAATTTGCATAACTTCCGGGTACTCCAGCTAGACAACAAATACATAAGTGTTGTGGAAGTGTTTAATGCGCAGCTAACTATCTATTGGTGATTCATCGAGAATCATGTATAATTTTTTGAACACACAAATTAAGTGGGAAATATTTTACTAAGATTTCACTCTTTCTTAAAGATATAGAATACTATAATGCGTTGTAGTTGTTTGAGTTCTTGAATAAGTAAAATGCTGCAATGTGTGGTGGTTATTAAGACGTCACACTTTCTTAAACATGTAGATTCCTATATATAGGTCACTCTTTCTAGATTAGTGAAATGGATATAATGGGTGGTGGTTACACTTTCTTAAACATCTAGATTGATACAATGGGTTGTGGTGGTTGACCTAAAAGGTCACTCATTCCTTGTTGGTAAGACTGATATAATGGGTGGTGGTGGGTGACCTAAAAGGTCACTCATTCTTGTTGGTAAGACTGATATAATGGGTGGTGGTGGGTGACCTAAAAGGTCACTCATTCTTGTTGGTAAGACTGATATAATGGGTGGTGGTGGGTGACCTAAAAGGTCACTCATTCTTGTTGGTAAGACTGATATAATGGGTGGTGGTGGGTGACTTAAAAGGTCACTCTTTCTTGATTAGTAAGACTGATATAGTGGATGGTGGTTGTAAAGAGGCCACAGTTTCTTAGACATGTAGATTATTATAATGGGTGGTGGTGGTTGACCTAAAAGGTCACTCTTTCTTGATTAGTGAGATTGCTATAATGGATGGTTGTTAAGAGGTCACATTTTCTTAAATATCTAGATTACTATAACGGTTGGTGTTGATTGACCTAAAAATGACATGCTTTCATGGTTAGTGAGATTAGTATAATGGGTGGTTGTTAAGAGGTCACATTTTCTTAAATATCTAGATTACTATAATGGTTGGTGTTGATTGACCTAAAAATGTCATGCTTTCATGGTTAGTGAGATCAGTATAATGGGTGGTGGTTATTAAGAGGTCACACTTTCTTAAACATGTAGTTTGCTATAATGGGTGGTGGTGGTTGACCTAAAAGGTCACTCTTTCTTGATTAGTAAGACTGATATAATGGGTGGTAGTTGTTAAGAAACCACACTTTCACAAAAGTATTAATTGTTATTAAACATACTGTTTAACATAAAAGTTTCTGTTTTTTCAATCTAATAGTTGGTTAAATACAAACTTAAATTTAACATTACCAACTGTCCTGGTAAATATTCACAAACGTTTTAGAATTCTTCTTACTGGATTCTACTAGAGCATTATAATTCATATTTTAGCACCAAAACTGCCTCCTCTCCACCCTGGCGGTTCAGCAGTAAGTCTGGGGCTTATAACACTAAAAACCGGAGTTCGATACCAGCAGAGGACAGAGCCCAGTTTTATATATAACAACAAACAAAGCATTAAACTAAAACACTTATGGCAACTCTCATTTTTTCCCATCTTAGCTTTTAAAAACTTTGGACCCAAGCTATTTATTGTTCAATACTGAAACTACCTTCTGTCTGAAGATCAAATTTCATAGTTTACTTTAGGCACATCATACTCTATACTGTGACATAAAAAAGCCATAACTAGCCTGAATAGCACTATTATATAGATAATTATCTTCTTATTCATCTAGACACTATCTATTGATTGGTCCAGCTGTATCTAAGAAGCGAAAAACGTCGTAATATACTAAAAATCATGAACACAAAGTAGTCCAAGCGATCGACTTCCTAAAAGTAGAGCATTTTAGGCTCTGGCTAGTTACTGGAATCATATATGTTATCTCCCTTCGTTTGGGCAAAACTAACCTGATGCGTTACGTCTTAGACGTAAACAAACCGTCGTATTTTGTTCAATTTATATCTACTTGTTAGATAAAAGAATAAAAATAATTATTGGCGTTTCGCAACAATATAGTTAATAAATGTGCATGTACATGTACATACATTTCTACATATATTTAAGATACCTAAAGCTCCTATATTTTACATCCTATATAAACTACAAAGATATTTATCAAAAGCAAGTATTGATAAAAAAAAAACTACTAAGTTGGAAAACGTTGTTTCTTTATTGGGCAAAACATCACAAGCAAGCATGTATTAAATTTCGTGAATTAAAGACGTTTTCTTAAGCACTATTCTCAAACTTTGCGCTATAAATTAGAATGTTTAAGTGACCGTAATCATGCAAGGTAGATAAAACTCAAGATAAAATCTGATGAAACTGCAGGGGTTAAAAATTAGCAATTCTACTAATGCATTATGGAATAAAACTACACATTTAAGAATAGTTTTAATGAATTACTATAACACGACACCGCCAGGAGCAGTCTGTTGAAGGATTATGAAAATAACACAATTAGGAGTAGTTTTAATAAAAACTACACCATTAGGAGTAATTTTAATTAAATACAATGAAACTTACACTTTCAAGAAAAGTCCATTATGTATCATGAAAACGACACCTTCAAAAGAAGTCAATTGAAATATCATGAAAACGATACCTTCAAAAGAAGTCAATTGAAATATCATGAAAACGACACCTTCAAAAGAAATCCATTGAAGTATAATTAAAACGACACCTTCAAAAAAAGGCTATTGAAATATCAAGAAAACAACATCGTCAAAACAAGTCAATTGAAATATCATGAAAACGACACCTTCAAAAGAAGTCCATTGAAGTATCACTTTAAATCGATTGTTCAGAAAATTACACCTTCCCTAGTAGTTTTAATAAAATGATATGAAACTATATAAACAAGTAAAATTCATATTGAAGTCTATGAACAACTAATTTTTTGTGAAATCATACCTTCAAGAGTAGTTTTAATTGATTGCTCAAAACATTACACCTTCCGTAATAGTTTTAATGAAATGATGTGAAACTATATCTCCAAGCAAAGTTCTGAATGTAATCTGAAAACTACATTTTATGTAAAATCACACCTTCAAGAGTAGTATATTTCATCCACACAAACATTATAAATAGTTTACTTCTTACAGTCTGATCAAAACTGTTGTTCTTAATCCACACAGACATTATAAATAGTTTACTTCTTACAGTCAAACCAATTTTTTGTTCTTAATCCATACAGATATTATAAATAGTTTACTTCTTACAGTCAAACCAAATCTGTTGTTCTTAATCACAAAGACATTATAAATAGTTTACTTCTTACAGTCCGATCAATACTGTTGTTCTTAATCCACACAGACATTATAAATAATTTACTTCTTACAAGTCAAACCAAAATTATTGTTCTTAATCAACACAGACATTATAAATAGTTTACTTCTTACAGTCTGATCAAAACTGTTGTTCTTAATCTATACAGACATTATAAATAGTGTACTTCTTACAGTCTAATCAAAACTGTTGTTCTTAATCCACACAGACATTATAAACAGCTTACTTCTTACAATCCGATCAATACTGTTGTTCTTAATCCACACAAATATTATAAATAGTTTACTTTTTACAGTCTGATCAATACTGTTGTTCTTAATCTATACAGACATTATAAACAGTGTACTTCTTGCAGTATGATCAAAACTGTTGTTCTTAATCTATACAGATATTATAAATAGTGTACTTCTTAGAGTCTAATCAAAACTGTTGTTCTTAATCCACACAGATATTATAAATAGTTTACTTCTTACTGTCAAACCAGAACTATTGTTCTTAGTTTTGATCAGACTGTAAGAAGTAAACTATTTATAATGTCTGTGTGGATTAATAACAACATTATTGATCAGACTGTAAGACGTAAGCTGTCTATAATGTCTGTAAAGATTAAGAAAAACATTTTTGGTTTGACTTGTAAGAAGTAAACTATTTATAATGTCTGTGTGGATTAATAACAACATTATTGATCAGACTGTAAGACGTAAGCTGTCTATAATGTCTGTAAAGATTAAGAAAAACATTTTTGGTTTGACTTGTAAGAAGTAAACTATTTATAATGTTTGTGTGTATTATAAACAACAGTATTGATCAGACTGTAAGAAGTAATCTATTTATAATGTATGTGTGGATGAAGAACAACAGTTCTGGTTTGACAGTAAGAAGTAAACTATTTATAATATCTGTGTGGATTAAGAACAACAGTATTGATCAGACTCTAAGAAATAAACTATTTATAATAGCTGTGTGGATGTTTTGTTAATTAATTTATACAGATATTATAAATAGTTTCCTTCTTACAGTCAAACCAAATCTGTTGTTCTTAATACACACAGACATTATAAATAGTTTACTTCTTACAGTCAAACCAATTTTTGGTTCTTAATCCACATAGATATTATAAATAGTATAATTCTTACAGTCAAAACAAATCTGTTGTTCTTAATCTACACAGACATTATAAATAGTTTACTTCTTACAGTCAAACCAGAACGTCCACACAGATATTCATCATATTCTTCATCCACACAGCTATTATAAGTAGTTTATTTCTTAGAGTCTGATCAATACTGTTGTTCTTAATCCACACAGATATTATAAATAGTTTACTTCTTACAGTCTCATTAATACTGTTGTTCTGAATCCGCAAAGACAATATAAACAGTTTACTTCTTACAATCAAACCAATTTTTTGTTCTTAATCCACAAAGACATTATAAATAGTTTACTTCTTACAGTCCGATCAATACTGTTGTTCTTAATCCACACAGACATTATAAATAGTTTACTTCTTACAAGTCAAACCAAAATTATTGTTCTTAATCAACACAGACATCATAAATAGTTTACTTCTTACAGTCTAATCAAAACTGTTGTTCTTAATCCACACAGACATTATAAATAATTTACTTCTTATAGTCCGATCAATACTGTTGTTCTTAATCCACACAAATATTATAAATAGTTTACTTTTTACAGTCTGATAAATACTGTTGTTCTTAATCTATACAGACATTATAAATGGTTTACTTCTTACAGTCTAATCAAAACTGTTGTGCTTATACACACAGATATTATAACTAGTTTACTTTTTACAGTCTGATAAATACTGTTGTTCTTAATCTATACAGACATTATAAATGGTTTACTTCTTACAGTCTGATCAAAACTGTTGTGCTTATACACACAGATATTATAACTAGTTTACTTCTTACAGTTAAACCAAATCTGTTGTTCTTAATAAACACAGATATTATAAATAGTTTACTTCTTACAGTAAAATCAAAACTGTTTTTCTTAATCTTTACAGACATTATAGACAGCTTACGTCTTACAGTCTGATCAATAATGTTGTTATTAATCCACACAGACATTATAAATAATTTACTTCTTATAGTCCAATCAATACTGTTGTTCTTAATCCACACAAATATTATAAATAGTTTACTTTTTACAGTCTGATAAATACTGTTGTTCTTAATCCATACAGACATTAAAAATATTTTACGTCTTACTGTCTGATCAAACTGTTCTTCTAAAACTATACAGACCGTATAAATCGTGTACTTCTTACAGTCTAATCAAAACTGTTGTTCTTAATCCACACATATATTATAAATAGTTTACTTCTTACAGACAAACCAGAACTGTTGTTCTTAATCTATACAGACATTACAAATAATGTACTTCTTACTGTCTAATAAAAACTGTTGTTCTTAATCCACACAGATATTATTAATATTTTACTTCTTACAGACAAACCAAATATGTTGTTCTTAATCTACACAGACATTATATTTAGTTTACTTTTCACAGTCTGATCAGAATTTTTGTTCTTAATCTATACATACATTATAAATAATGTACTTCTTACAGTCAAACCAGATCTGTTGTTCTTAATCAACACAGATATTATATATAGTTTACTTCTTACAGTCTAATCAAAACTGATCTTCTTAAGCCACATAGATGTTATAAATAGTTTACTTTTTACAGTCTGATTAATACTGTTGTTCGTAATCCACACAGATATTATAAATTGTTTACTTCTTACAGTCAAATCAGATCTGTTGTTCGTAATCCACACAGACATTATAAATAGTTTACTTCTTACAGTCAAACCAAAACTTTTGTTTTTCGTCCACACAGATATTATAAATAGTTTACTTCCTACAGTCTGATCAATAATGTTGTTCCTAATCCACACTAACATTATAAATAGTATACTTCTTACAGTCTGATCAAAACTGTTGTTCTTAATCTATACATACATTATAAATAATGTACTTCTTACTGTCTAATC
This sequence comes from Limulus polyphemus, assembly GCF_000517525.1. Taxonomy (NCBI): domain Eukaryota; kingdom Metazoa; phylum Arthropoda; class Merostomata; order Xiphosura; family Limulidae; genus Limulus; species Limulus polyphemus. Next base: position 543,584 of record NW_013666047.1, read on the forward strand.
AAAACTGTTATTCTTAATCCCCACATATATTATAAATAGTTTACTTCTTACAATCTGATAATACTGTTGTTCTTAATCCACACAGACATTATTAATAATTTACTTCTTACAGTCAAACCAAAACTATTGTTCTTAATCTACACAGACATTATAAATAGTTTACTTCTTACAGTCAAACCAAAACTGTTGTTCTTCTTCTACACAGACATTATAAATAGTTTACTTCTTACAGTTTGATCAATACTGTTGTTCTTAATCCACACAGACATCATAAATAGTTTACTTTTTCAGTTTGATCAATACTGTTGTTCTTAATCCACACAGACATTATACGTAATTTACTTCTTACAGTCTGATCAATACTGTTGTTTTTATCCACACTATGTAGACATTATAGGCAGTTGACTTCTCATGTTTTGTGCACTAAATGTTCTTAGAATAAAACTTCCATCAGTAAGCAACAAATCTAAACTTTTTATTTTTTCACAACGCCTTAACATATCAGGAAAATTAGTCTTTAATAAGTTTGAAATAAATGCATTGGAGATAACTCTGACAGTTAAGTTTAAACTATTTTTTAAACATGAATTTTGTTTATTTACATCTTTTGTGATAATTATTTTGAATTTTTTAGCATTGGTTAATTGTTCCCTGACCCCTTCCCCAGTGGCTCAACGGTAAGCTGGAAGTCGTAAACGCTAAAAATCGTGTTTCTATGCTCATGGTGGGCAGAACAAAAATAGCCATTTGTGTAGCTTTGCGTTTAAACATAAAAAAATAAACAAAATTATTAGTCCCTAAGCAGTAGGTATATACTTGTTTAATATAAATAGTAAGATGTTTTTAGATTAACAGTCCACTAAATAAGTTCTATCCTGACGAAATCCTTTTACATCATTCTATCTCTAACTTATCTTTTAAAGAACAAAATAGTCGATAAAAATAAATCTGTTAATATGCTTATCAAAATACAAACAAACAAAAACACACGTTAAGTTAAAAATATAAGAGACCTCAGGCTTCTTGCAGTTTCATTAAGATCCCAACTACTCTAAATGTACCTGGTAAAGTAAAGATTCCAAAAGATGACACAAGGCCTGTCGTTAGATTATAGACTATTCGTTGAAAAGTATTGATTCTCAGATGTATATGCCCCCCAGTGCCACAGCGGTATGTCTGCAGACTTATAATGTTAGAAACTGGGTTGCGATATACATGGTGGGCAGAGCACAGATAGCCCTTTGTGTAGCTTTGTGCTTAAGAACAAACAACAACAGATGTATATTTTACACAAACGCATGAATAGATTATTTTGTTGATCTTCGTGCAAAGCTGCTCGAGCCCTAGCTGTTCATTAGGATTTGACCGTCACTCTTATAGCGCATTCACGGCAATAAAGTGCGTAGTGAGATACTTTTCTTATTAGTTTCCGTGATAACGGAGCTCGAATCACGGAATGTCAGAGATCTTTTGTTATTCTACATATCGATATATATGTGTGTGTGTGTTATTTGTTATTAAGCACAAAGCTACACAAAGGGCTATCTGTGCTCTGCCCACCACACGTATCGAAACCCGGTTTCTAGCCGTATAAGTTCACAGACATACCGCTGTGTCACTGAGAGATATGTATACATATAATCGCGTGTTTTTAAAAATGAACAATGTATTCACCAAAGGCAATATTTTATCAGCCAGTAATTCTATGGTTGCGACATCTCTTACGTTTAAGGGAAAACATTAAATTCGAAATTATTTATTCTAAGTTAAATATAAATTACTCAGAGAACTAATAAAGAGTAAGTGTTTAGAAAGTTCAAAAACTTAGGCTTTGCACAAAATGTGAAACCAAGTAATTATTAGCCAAGAAGAAATCATAAAACAAAAATTAAAAAGAAACATTGTGCATTCAATAAGAATATGACGATTGTTTGTTTCTTTCTTTCTTTGTAATTAAGCACAAAGCTGCACAATGGGCTATCTGTGCTCTGCCCATCACGGGTATCGAAACCCGGTTTCTAGCATTGTACTTTTTCTGTTTCAGTCACAGTTGTTGAGTCTTGTTTCTAAGCACTAATTCTTTATTTGGTACCTTACTGGGTTTACCGAGAAGAAGGGTGTATTTAAACCACCTAATGTGCACCATATCTATTGCCGACGATACTTTTCGCTCAATACCAAAACTCACCAGGCATTAAAATTATTTTTCCTACACAATTAGACAACAAAGTTATATCCGGCCCTTCTACATAATATTGAAACAGAACCGACATTCTTGGAGCTATGGCATAACATACATTGAATGACATTTGGTAATTGCAATATTTCTAATTAATTAGTTTCCAATAATAACATACGACTTAGCTCTATCAGAAACTCGGTAATAATTTATCTATAAAACTCTGTATTTAAGTATGTCGAGTTTTTAACATACATTTATGAAACGATTAATAGTGTTTCTTAATGTTAACATAGTTTTTATATTCGTTTTTATTATATATTTAAAAGTACTTCAATTGTATTATTTTTTTATAACTTAGTTGCCTTAAGAAAGTCTTTCAGAGCTAAAAAAAAGAAAAAGAAAACAAGCTCTAGTTATATAACATGTCGTTTTAATGTCACTAGATGGCAAAATAAGGCTGATCTGCTCCGGAAGTTCTCACTTTCATTATGACGTCATATAAATAAAGCCTGAAATACTGCTCAACAATAAGTGTAAAGATTCATAAATTAATATTGTTTCAACAAAATGTTCCTTAATGGTCATGTATCAAGCAGAAAGGTCTTCAAGCTTTCAATAAATAATTTCTTATCTCTTTTCTTTACGTCTTTTTAATAAAAGCCTAGTTTTCAGTATAATACCTGATCTTTAAGTTTAACACCTTTTACCTTGTTGCTTATCGTGAGCATATATACTTGCTTACATTAAGTTTAACAAAGAAAAATAATCAAATTAAGAGAAAAATATCTTTTTTTGAGATTAAAATATAAGAATCTAAAAGTTCAAACTTTTTAACGTAAAACCTATTATTAAATAAATTACTTCAATTATAGGTGTCGCTACATGTGATTTTTTCAGTTGAGCTGTTGCTAAAATTCTTATCGTGTCAAAAGTAAGAATAAGACCAGCTAGTGTTTCGTTTGTATTCTTGTTAAGCATAAATTTAAACAATAGGCTATCTGTGCACTGCCCGTTGCAGGTATCGAAACCAAATTATTATCGTTATAAACCCAGAAACTTACCGCTGAGCCACCGAATTATTTATAAATAAAAAACGTTCAATTCAACGCTTGACTGACATTTCTTTATAACGTCGTATTTCTATAATCTGTTGAGATGCCAAATATTACATTTTTGACTTGAGTTAATCTGGTTTTATTGTCTTGGAAACTACTGAGTAATAAAATAAACCTTATTAGTCCATCAATGATTGAAATATCTATTTGGTAATATTGTTTAGTAGAACTAAATGTTTCATAAAAAATCCAATAATTTTAACATTTCGTTGACTTATTAAGTTTGAAAGTTTATAACGCTAAAAACCGGGTTTCGATAATTGTGGTGGGCATAACACAGGTACCCCACCGTGTAGTTTTGTGCTTAACAATAAACAATGAATCATGTGTTTTTATGTATTCGTTTAAAATCTGAGCTTATATTAATTTATAATCTTATGTATTTTAACATTAATTATGATATTATTTTCCGTTGAAAAATATTAAAAACAGTTAAATTAAATACAGAGTTCAACTATCTTAGAAATCTCAGAAGCTGAGATTCATATAACAGTAAATTAATATGTAAATATTTTAAAATAACATTAAAAATCACATTCAAAACCTCTTTAGTGAATTTGAACATTTTGAAATTAGTTTTATATTTATTTCAGACTGTATGAAAGTTTATAGCATGTAAAAGTATACATTATATGCTCTTAGTTATATCGGTACAGAAACTATCGCCCCCAGTGACACAGCGGTATGTCTGCGGACTTACAACGCTAGAATCTGGGTTTCGATACCCGTGGTGGGCAGATCACAGATAGCCCATTGTGTAGCTTTGTGCTTAATTACAAACCAACAAACAGAAACTATTTGTGCAAAGCAACTATTCGACCGTATTGACACTCACCGTGTTTATTCTCTGTTGGTTACCTAGTGCTGCCATCTATAGAAATGTTTAGCATATATATATATCTATATTCGCGTCTAAGTTCTTAATATATTTTGTTCTGTTGTTCAAGATCAAAAGCCTTTTTTTTTAGAAAATAGAAATACCTGACGAATAAAGGAATCAAAAATTACAAACCATTTCAAACTAAAGCATGAATTTTAATAGTAGTGGAATAATCTTATAATCTGATAATGTATGTAACCAGCAATATGCATCCTTTTGGGTTAAAATAGCCTACAGAAGCGGTCAGAAACAGCTCTTGATATATCTTAAGATATTTAATGTGTTTACTTCCAGGCTCAGAAATTTAATTCTATCAATAACGTGAGAAGGTGGGTTATTTTATATAAAAGTAAAAAAAAAATTGCAACCTTGGTTCCATATAACGTTTTATTCATCCATTGTATCAGAATGGGTTAACAAGTTTCCATTTCCAAATTTCCTTTTTAAAGAAACTTGGAAATGATTTTCATTGTTTGCATATGTTGTAATTTCTATGATCACCTTGATCTCAGACGCAAAACAATATCTTTCTGTGGCTGGTATTGATCTGACATGATGAAGAATTCAAGATATTTGAATTTTCCATTCACCAATGAGCATTGTTTTGTGTTGTCATCTTAAATTTTGAATATTTTAATAGAAATTCTTTTAAACTTAAGCAAGGTTATTAAGAAAAGTGGAGATGAAGATCGATATAAGCCCATGAATCATTTAAAACTTATTTTCAACACGTTCTTTACAATTAATAATCGCTTAAGTTTAACGTATTACTTTTAAATCTGATTTATTTTTCTCTGTCTGTGTCACACAGAAAACTTATAACTTTCTTTTCAGAGAAGATTTTCACTTACTTGTATACTTGTGTGTAAACACTGAAGTGATTTGAAATAAAGCTCATAATCCAAGACAGAAAAATGTTTGACAATAACTGATTTTATTTATTTGTCACATTAGTTTGTGTTCAAACTCTAAACATGTTTTCAAACTGAGGAAGAGAATCATGTACAAAACTATGGGGTGAAGTAATTATTATGTGGCTTAAATTAAACACTGTAATAGCTTCACCCCCACCCAAATAATTCGAATTTACAACATTCATTTTAAAGAAAAACCACATTGTAGGTCCGTAAACTTACCGTTGTTCTTCCGAGGGGACCTTCTTATACACATATTTTTATTCAATGTTTTTATAGGCCTTTCAATATTTCATTCAATGGCAACAAGTTAAATTAATACAAACTGCACAATCTAATTTTATAACAAGTATTACCTAGATCTTGAAATGTTTACCTTACTTCTTTTCATACTTTGAGCTTCATCAGACACATACACATACAAAAAAAGAACATTTCAAGTTAAAACAGCATTAAATCTTACGACACTAGACATTCTAGTTTCTAATCCCTGGACGGACGTGGCCTTGTGCATAGTGTGCCGAATTGTGTATTGAAGGGTCCCAGTTTCAAGACCTGATGCACCTGAACACATTCTGCACCTTCAGCTATGGACACGTTATAAAAGTCAATTCTCTTACTTAATCAACTTGCGCAAAGTTCCTTTCATGTTTAAAGTTTAGTCATTTATCAGTTTAAAATTAAACATCTGGAATTTTGTGGTAAGCAACAGTTTATCATATTTTAAGTGTCCTGAAAAACGGTAGTGTTTTTTTTTTATCCCTACCCTATTGCTGGGTCAGTTACACAAAAGTAAAGTAAAAATGTTCAAAGGAAACATCTGTTTAAGTATTTAAATTCGACTTAAATAGTCCTTTTATCAAACTTTTAAACTTGCAGTGTTTCATAAATTACCACTGCAGGTGTTTTAAGTACTTAGTAAAAAGTAATTCATCATTCAGAGTCCCACACTACTAGTCCTGGAATGGCCAGGTGGTTAGGACGCTTGACTCCCAATCAGAAGGTCACGGATTCGAATCCAAGCATGGTCGCCTTTTAACCCATGGGGGCGTTATAAAAGTAGCCCAACACTTAGTGCTGCGTGGTGATAACTAGTTGCCTTCTCTCTAGTCTTTCAATACTAAATTAGGGATGGTTATTGCAGATAGTCCGCATGTAGTTTGCACGAAATTACAAACCAATCAACAGTACACATTATTTTGCTCTCATCTTTTAGATGATATATTGACGCCATGTTTATCTAAACGAAACGTTATGACATTTAATTGCATTTGTATGGTTTCAACTGACTACGTGGAACTTAAATCAATTAACTAAAAATAACTGAATACTTTTCAATTAAATTAATTAACCAAACAATCTGTCTGCGTGAAAATTAAATTAGTTGAATAAAAATAAATAGTTACGTATTAAGCAAATTAATTTATTAAAGACATCCACCACCCCCAGTGATTCAGCGGTGTGTCTACGGAATTATAACGCCAGAAATCGAGTTTCGATACCCGTGGAGAGCAGTGCACAGATATCCTATTGTGTAGCTTTGTGCTTAATTTCACACACACTAAAAATAAATTACTAATTCTTAAGAAATTGAATTTACTAATAATAACTGAATATTTGGATATTAAATTAATTAACTGAGTACTTATCTATTAAATTGATTCAACTGAAAATAGCTGAAAACGAAAAAAATAATTGGTTAAAAAATAAATAACTAAATGTAAATTAATTTAGTTGCACTGAAAGTAACTGACTTCATGGAATTTAAATTAGTTGGCTAAAAATAAGTAACTGCTTGAAAAGTAAATCTGTCGACTAAAAATAATTTCAAATTTAATTAATTGAATAAGAATAACCGACTGCTTGGAAACTAAATTAATGGATTAAAAGTAACTAAAATAATTTGTTATTTGGAAATATAATTTATCATTAAAATTAATTGTGTACTAGGAAGTTAAACTGATTGACTAAAAATAAAGGATCTTTTTATAATTAATTGGAATTTTAATTATTCGATTATAGAATTTCGCTCAAAGATATTCGGGGGACATGAGGGAAATCAGCTATTCAAACCCACCCATGGCTAAGATTTGGGCTACTGTTGACCCACGAATAGTGCGACTAATCATCACATTATAACGTCCCTATGGTTGAAAGGGCGAACAATGTTCGGTGAGAGTATTCGAGCCCACGACTTGTAGATTGCGAGTCGAGCCTATTTTGAATTTGTTTGTAGTTAAGCACAAAGTTGCTCTGCCCACCACTGGTATCGAAACCCAATTTCAAGCGTTGTAAGTCCGCAGACATGCCGCTGTGCCACTGGGGGGCGATTTTGAAATTAAATTTGGATTGTGTAGCATGTTAGTTTCATGTGGAGTGTTAAGGATAAAACAGCTTCTGCTCCAAAATATACCTATAAGTTCGTTCCTTATATAACCGAATATTGGGGGAATTATAAATGTAATTAAGAAATACATTAATAATAATTATGCTAAGAAAAACAAAATAATTAAATCGGATTATCTTTTGACGCGAGAAGCAATAGAAATAACTTTAAAAGAACTATAATAAATGATGCAAAAAATATAACTTTTAAAAAATGAAAGTATAAAATTTAAAAACTGAAATCTTTGGAAAAATTTGAATTTTTTTTTTTTTAAATAGAGATATAAAAATTTTTGAACAATTATATCAATCATGATTTATAATTACAAAGTTTATAAGTCTTAAATGGTTACAAGTCAAACGTTTATATAGTATATTAAATACGGGAAGATTTTTAAACAAAATAGGGATTGAACAATATAATATTTGTTATTTTTTGTAAAAATGTAGAATATGATTACAGTTGATTAGCGGAAAATTAAATTTATTAAATGATAACTGGCTATTTCGAAAGTATATTAATTGAGTAAAATAACTGACTAATTATGACTAGCCCCCTCCCGGGGATATACCTAAGGATATACATTGCTCAAAATCAGGTTTTAATACCCGCGGTAGACACAGCACCTTATAGTTTTGCGCTTATCAATAAATCATGACTACATAACGATCATAAGCATACTTTTTTTATTTTCTCCGTCAAGAATCTAAGCATATCCATCAATTATCTCGAGCGTTATTACTGTTATATTTAAGCTGACCAAATTGTTTGATCAACAACTAAATTTTGTAAGATCCTTGTTTTGCCATATCGTTAAGGGAAGATTAAAGATTTGTACGTAGACAAATTTAAGTAATAAAGTTTTGTCAAGATAATATATCTAGGTTAGACTAGCTGGTATCCACGCTGTCGCTGGATATTACTTGATGAAAATTGAATTCTTTTCGTTCTTCGAGCCTTAGATGTCATTCAAATTCCATTGTTTTCGACTGAGATGTATGCTCCCATCCCAAAGTAAGTCATATATCAGCTCAAGTCGTTCGTTAATTAAAACAATTACTTAGGAAATTTCCGATTAAACTATATACTAAAGTCAGTTTTGTCACGTTCTTGTACCTTTTCATATTGTATCTTAATCAAAGACCCTTTATCGATTACACATAGCTATCGGACTTCTGTCTTTTATCACAAGGATATTACAAAGTTGATAGACACGCGAATTACGAGCATTGTTTCTAAACGCTCCTCCAGGATTATCATGTTCTTAGGTCGTAAAGATTATAATTATTAAATCACCATACATCGCTATTGCAACTTAAAAAAATTATTTCTGCACGGTGGTATTAAAATAATAATAAACATAATGACCAATATAATAATCAGTATTTTTACTGTAAAAAAATAGTCCTTTTTTCTAATAACTGTCCTAAAATAGAGTACACCTACCGATGAAATAGTGGTTTTTAGGAAAACATAATAATAATAATAAATAGCCATGATGAAAGATGTAACGCTAGATGTCGCCAAAACAAAATCACGTAGCTTTAGACTAAAAAAAAACCAAACAGCATAATAGAATCTAGAGCGCTTTCGAATGGTTCTTCTTAGCCCCCCCCCCCTCCTCCAGTGGCACAGCAGTATGTCTGCGGACTTACAACGCTAGAAACTAGATTTCGATACCAGCCCATTGTGTAGCTTTGTGTTTAATTTCAAACAAACTATCTTCTTAGGGTATTTTGAACTCGACATTAACTACACTTCCTCCCTAAAGATATTATGTTTAGTTAATTTAATCTTTCAAACTCATAATAATATTTTCCCTAGAGTTACAGCTCCATATTCATCGATTACCAAAGGAAGTTATTAAATACGTAAACTGTAATTGCTATGGAAACAACTATTAAGCAATATATTATACCTGCTAGCTGATGACCATGGAATAGCGATAATTGGTGGATAAAATGTTTTACCGTAGAGTTATTTAGCTGTGCTCGAGAGGAGGTGTTATACAACTACTAGATTAAATCATTAAATATTGAGAAGGGTTTATTTATTTATTGTTTATTTGTAATTAAGCACAAAGCTACACAATGGGCTATCCGTGCTCTGCCCATCACGGGTATCGAAACCCGGATTCTAGCGTTGTAAGTCCGCAGACATACTGCTGTGCCACTGGGGGGTAATTGAGAAGGGTGAGCGGTATACAAACAAAAATGTGTGTCCAAAGCAGATATGTAATTTTAAAGCGTCGGTAATAACGTACATTACTCTCATCTAAATTTGGCCTGATGGTTAAGGCGCTCGATTCGCAATCTGAGGGGCGCAGGTTCGAATCCTCTTTACTGAATATGTTCGTCCTTTCATTCGTGGGGGCGTTATAATGTGACATTCAATCTCACCATTTGTTGGTAAAAGAGTATCCCAAAAATTGGCTGTGGGTAATGTTGACTAGCTGCCTTCCCTCTAGTCAATCACAGTTAGCTTATGGACAGCTACCATAGATTGACCACGTGTAACTTTGCTCGAAATTCAAACCAAACTCTCACCTAAGCCCAAAGTTGTGTTGCGTCATAGGGATTAGTTTAGTAAGTATTTGTGTTATTTATTTTTGTTTTGAATTTCGCGCAGGACTTCTCGGTAGTTATCTGCTCTAGTCGTTCGGGGACGGGATTCGAATCCGTGATCCTCAGATGGGCCCTAACCAACAGGCCATGCTAAACCAATCTAGAAAGTCATAAATGTATTAAATAGAAGTAAGAACAGCTCTAAAGAAGTTTAGTGGCCGAAACACTAAACCTTCAAAACTAACATCAGATATACGAATACTTAACCATTATTAAATGTTCATTTAATGATACTTTCTACTCTCGTTCCTCTCGTCAGCTGATGTCCACAGAAACGGTGAACGAGAGTTTAATATTTGAAACATACCTTAAGGATGTGTTTGAGTGATATTTTCTAAACTGCGAAAAACTGTTCAACTATTTAAATGTGTACAAAGTATATTCATAAAAATGTAGAATATCTAATTTTGAGTAATAAAATAGCTTTGTATGTCCGTAGACTTACCGCTGTCCCACAGGGGGACATAAAATAAATGTTGCACAATAGTGATCATGAAATGTAAGGCTATGAGCTATATATACTCCGTCGTGCCTCTTGAGCGCCATCTAATAAATACGTCAATTTATTGAGCTTAAAATACTACTTTGTAAAAGGTTTTAAAATCATTTCATTCGAACTATTATGTATTTGTGATACGAAATAAAACAAAAGCTTTTTAGTAATCAACGATAGAAAAGTAGAAACAATACAGAATTTATTGTTTACTTTCAGAAAATTTCCCTTTTCAGTATTGTACAGAAACAGTTAAGTAGATGTAATATATATTTATGATTTTCAATATATTAAGCTTATGTTTAAACTGTCTCGGTATCATATACAGAGAATAGTGACTCGTCACGCGAAGATCTAAGTGTTTGTACTTATTTGTTGTCAAGCACAAAGCTACACAATCTATGCTCTGTCCATCACGGGTATCGAAGCCCTACAGCTTTACCGCTATAGTTCTAGGAACTTTTTTACAATATAACAAGCTAAGATTCCCGTCCTTTGTACGGGTTATGAATTTAAAAAATATGAGGGGGTGGATGCTATGATAAATAACACAAAAATCCTAATATTCACACAATTTATTTATAACATAACATATTATTACAGTATTCATTATTACCTCACCAAACGTTTTTGGTATATGTATATACTTAAAACATGGTATACACAGTGTGCTGGTCAGAATGTAGGAAGAGGTAGCAGCCAAATAGTGCCGGTAGGGGTGTTTTCTGTTACCCACTTTCAACACCCACCTCTTAAGTCCTTCCACAGTGGTTCACTTCATTAATCAATAGACGGTCATTGTCTGCAGAACTGTCTTACAGGCCAAAGATGAAATGTCACGGGTAAGAAGTTGGTATAAATAAAAACAACGGATCTTCGTATCAGCTTTATGATGGCTGTTGGAGTAGAAACTTCAGCTGAGTTTATGTATTATTGCAATACTGGCGGCCTTTTTTTCATTGCATTCCTCCATAGAGAGTGCTAGCGCACCCACTGTGATATATAGCATACTTGTGTGCCCTCTCCCACACTGTACGTTGTGTTATGGAAATGTAAAAGCTCTCCCGGTGGCGCCATCTGTGTTTGTTTGTTTTGAATTTCGCGCAAAGCTACACGAGGGCTATCTGCGCTAGCCGTC
>NW_013666047.1:555336-564113 GCF_000517525.1 Limulus polyphemus
CAAATAAAGCGGAGATATAATTGCAGATAGACAGATATAGAGATAGATAATTGAGTAAAGCGAGCAGTAGGCACCGTTAGTAAAGTGCGTGAATCGTTGTGAATTATAGCGTGTGGCACAGTGGTATGTCTGCGGACTTCCAACGCTAGAATCCGGGTTTCGATACCTGTGGTGGGCAGAGCACAGATAGCTCATTCTGTAGCTTTGTGCGTAATTACAAACAAACAAGTCCAGTAGAATATTTGTACTATTTTGATAATAGAATGCATTTTTTAGACTTTCAAATATAGCTGATCTGTAATATAATCACCATATATAGGAAAATATTATTTTAATGGTGTGTCAGGATAAGGTATCTTTAGAAAACTGAACAAACCTGAAATTGAAGACTACTGAAATAAGTGGTACAAAAACGTATTGCTTTTGTAGCTTAAAGTACAAAAAACCCGATCAAACTTTTTAAGGTTTGCAATTTGAAAATTTCAAGAACAAAATTTATTTAAAAAACGTTACTCTTATTTTAGTGTAGGTACTTATTTTAACGAACCGAAAGTACGTGTATAACTTTATATAGTCTTTAAATCTAGCCTATCTTTCCTTCCAAACTGTTAAAACAGAAATACTGACAGTACATCTTGTTCTGGGACTCACGTAGAGTGACTCTTTGAGTTCAGTGTCATAGAACCACATCCTACTTCGTTCCGACACAAAGGTGTCACCCTTACCTAACCTCAGCGATTAGGTTTTCCATTTAATTAACATACCCTCGTATGATGTAGTAAAGAGACATCTGTTGCGAGACGTTAATTTAGGTGCGTTGCTGCATGTGCTTTTAATCACGTAATATTTTGTAAGATACGAAAAAGCTTGAAAGCATGCCAGCAGCGAGTAACATTTCATTAAAACTGTTCATAACCTCTGAATAGTGGGTGACCTAACGGGTCGCGGTGGTCTAGTATCATCTAAATTCGAATTCAAGTTATTTTTAAGATTATTTATTTTTGCTTATTGTATTGTTGCGTTGCTATAAGTTATTTTTTCAGGCCCCCCAGTGGCACAGCGGTATGTCTGCGGACTTACAACGCTTGAAACCGGGTTTCGATACCCGTGGTGGGCAGAGCACAGTTAGCCCTTGTGTAGCTTTGTGCATAATTAAAAAAAAGCAAAAAAACAAATATTTTTTCAGTAATAATATATCAAATAAGTTCGTGTAATTTGAATTGTGATAGCAAATTTCTTGGGATTGTTCACGTTTTATGTATTGTATTGTTGTAAGTTATGCTTTTCCATGGTAACGTATCGAATAAATTCGTGTCAACTAAGCTGTGTTTGCGAGTGATTTGGAATTGCTTATGTATGCTGTTGTATGGTTGTGTTATTTTATGTTTTTGTTTTTTGAATTTCGCGCAAAGCTACACGAGGGCTGTCTGCGCTAGCCGTCCCTAATTTAGCAGTGTAAGACTAGAGGGAAGGCAGCTAGTCATCACCACCCACCACCAACTCTTGGGCTACTCTTTTACCAACGAATAGTGGGATTGACCGTCACATAATAACGCCCCCACGGCTGAAAGGGCGAGCATGTTTGGTGGGACTTGGAACCCGCGACCCTCAGATTGCGAGTCGAGCGCCCTAACCTCCTGGCCAAGCCGGGCCCGCCATTTGTGAATCTTCTTAACACCAACTTACGTCAAAGATAATATATGCTCAAAAACAGCAATAATGATGGGTGGATGAGGTCGTGAATCCTCATTAACATGCCCCTTGTTCCAAACTACCATTCCACAAAGTTTGGTTGAGATTAGCTCAGCGACCTAGGAGTTGTTAGATAAAGGACAAACAGACAGACACACAGATGTTTGTGCTTTATGTATATATGTATATAGAAGAAGTTCTTGTGTTTCACAAACATACGGACATCTGTTGTAATATTAGTCCTTCATTGTTTCGATAACTCATTAACTATCTGCTGAAAGTAAAATAACGTCTTTCCTGTCAATATAGGTAAACAACATGCTGAAAACCCTTACATCTATCTTATACAATGTTTTACAATAGGGCCTAGCATGACCTGGTGGTTAATACGCTCAAGTCGCAATCTGAGGGCTGCGGGTTCGAATTCTCTTTACTGAATATGCTCGCCCTTTCAGTCGTGAGGGCGTTATAATATGACAGTCAGTTCCATTATTCGTTAGTAAAAGAGTATCCCAAGAGTTGGCTGTGGGTGGTGTCGACTAGCTGCCTTCCCTCTAGTTTATCACTGCTAAATTAGGGGCAGCTAGCGCAGATAGCTCTCGTGTAGCTTTGCGCAAAATTCAAAACAAACAGTTTTACAATTCTTTATACTCTTCTAAAACATTCTAGGAACTAGTATTACAGCAGAATGTCCATAGATGAAATGTGGTGTTTGCGGTAACTATGACCACGAAACTTAACTTCCGTTGTTATATTTTCGCCCTCTATGTCTATTCTAGGAACTTGTATTACAGCAGAATGTCCATAGATGAAATGTGGTGTTTGCGGAATCCAAACCACGAAACTTAACTTCTGTTGTTATATTTTCGCCCTCTATGTCTATTCTAGGAACTAGTATTACAGCAGAATGTCCATAGATGAAATGTGGTGTTTGCAGAATCCAAACCACGAAACTTAACTTCCGTTGTTATATTTTCGCCCTCTATGTCTAGACATCTCTTGGGAGTAAGGTTCATAATTTACAGTTTGTGTTGAATTGCGTTTTTAGGATATGTTGAATTTTCTCACTTTAATATGTATATAAGGCTTATCACACTTTGTAAGTGTTGTGGCACTAGAAATTCCAGCTGTAACAAGTTTAATACCTATGTACTTTGAACTAGGCGATTTTCCGACCTTTTACCAGTACATTACTGCTAGGTTTGACTTATGACTGGAGTACTTTGTTACAAAAATTTTCGACGCAAGATAATCATATAGAAGATTGTTGAACAATATAGAGCAAAGCGACACGACATTCCAAAAATGGAGTCTTAAATGTTCTACATAGAAACGAAAAAATATATAACACGGCAGAACATTTAGGACAGCAAGAAGTTCCGAAGTTGATCTAGAGAAATGCCAACAGTTACGAAAGAAAATTTTCCGACCCAAGTTGTCTTTGTATTGAAGTTGGATGCATCACTGGCACCGGTAAAACTTCGAGCATCTCCTTGAAAGGTTTTCATAAGAAATGTAGCTGAAGGAGCTCAAATCACAACAACCCATTCGTACCTCTCGTGTGGCTCAAATTACAACAAACCAATTCGTACCTATCGTGTTCCTCGATTCAGTTACAATTGACTTTTGTACCTTGGCCAAAACCTGGTCTTCGAACCAACGTCCACTTAAAGTGAAAGGTTTGTGAAACGTCCTTGACATAAGTTGCTTAGAGTGGAAATTGTGGTCTCGGGGAATGGTGCATCAGACAGAACAAGGAGGAATTTGTTCCAAAGGCAGCACAGGATCTGGAACACCATACTCATACAATTAGCTTTCAACAGTGTTTATTGTTAAACACAAACTGTACAATGAGCTGTTATAACTCTAAGACTTATTGCTGATCCACTCACCCATCCTCTTCTCTCCGCCTTTCAGTAGTACAAAACAAGTTATCCGCTTTAGAGGTGTGCTGACCCATGATCTAAAGTTAAGACATGGATGACAGCAAGGTACAAAGACATTAGAAAGAGCACCATAGATAAGGATATAGATAACAAGTTATCCACTTCAGAGATGTGCTGACCCATGATCTAAAGTTGAGATATAGATGACAGCAAGGTACAGGGACATTAGAAAGAGCACCATAGATAAGGATATAGATAACAAGTTATCCACTTCAGAGATGTGCTGACCCATGATCTAAAGTTAAGACATGGATGACATCAAGGTACAGGGACATCAGAAAGAGCACCATAGATAAGAATAAAGATAAATAGTTTAATTAAAGAAACATGCATACTCTTATTTCCATAACTTCCACATCTGTGTATAGTTCTTCAGACACAGTGACTAAAACTTCTGGTAGTTATAGAAAACACGATGTAAATGTGGAACACCAAATAAAAACTAAACTAGATATGCTGTTATAAAGAATATACATACAACTTAAAAATTCGTGCGAAAACTGTTTATTCTACAGATTGGTCATATACTTATTTTAAAAAAAGTTATATTTTCCTTATTATTTTTCTGGAGATCTATAGTCAATGACATAAACATTTGTGCAAGTCTTACAAGTTGTATCACTACTTATTCTTAACTTTCCCTAAGTCTATTATTCAATTGTACTTTGTTTATATTTAATTGTCTTTCCCTTTACCAGAAGCCCCTCCTAGTGGCATAGTGATAAGTCTGCAGACTTATAACGCTAAAAACTGGGTATCGATACCTGTGTTGACACAGCACAGAAACCTTTATGTGTAGCTTTGTGCTTAACAAACAGACTATACTTGAAAATTACATCTGTTCTACGAATAGGAGAGTTAAGCCTTTATTGCAAAAGTACAACTGTTCTACGAACAGAAAAGTTAAGCTTATAACTTGGCTGTTAGTAAACTGTACAGCAAAGCGAGGAGTAGGTTTAGAACAGCAATTTGAAACCGTGTAAATCTGGAAGGGTCAAGTACAAGTTTGACCTCCTGTACTGATGTTTAGTTTTCATTGTTTAAATGTTGAACGCCACACAAAAGAGGGTGTTGATTTCACATAAAGTCAAGATATGAATTCAGTACCCCTATCAGGGCCATGTCCATTTATGCACTACGTTCATCATTCACACTGGTATACACTTCGCTATTTATTTCACACTGGTATACACTTCGCTATTTATAATCCCATATATTACAATGTCTTTTCATTATGTAGCCTATATTATACATATTTACACAAATACCCTATTAATACACCACAATAATGGTGAATTGGGCAATTCTAGCAATAGGTGGCTGATTACTAAACTTGTAATACATATTTATGGGTGAGGGATACTTAGACTCATTTCCATCGTGTATGATATAGCGATCTAGTGTGCGTAATAATTCATTTTTTTGTAAGTTTTTCTTGAAATAAGTGAATGATCTGTTTAGAAGTCTATCACAGAGTGGCTGTATGTTTGTATAGTTATGTAGAAAGCGGGAGTTTGTTTGAAACTGCAACTAAATCATATAACTGTTTGTTGAATTTCGCGCAACACTACGCAAGTGCTATCTACGCTAGCCGTTCCTAATTTCTCAGACATGCAACCAAACCAAGGTAAGTATTTGAAGTTTAACTTTTGATGACAAATACAGGGAGCATTATCTTTCAAACGATACCTCATTCGAAGCTGTGTATATTGTATCTGTATCAGATAGATAGAATGTTTACGTCCTCTTTAATAAGATATATGGCTTTATAATTGTATCTTGTTGATATAATTTTTAACTTTCATTTTAACAATATATATTGCCTTATTGTTGTATCTTGTTGATATAATATTAAATTTCCACTTTAACAATATATGTTGCTTTATTGTTGTATCTTGTTAATATAATTTTTAACTTTTCTGTCTCAAAAATTATCTTAGCTGATTTTATTTCTTAAATTTCTCTGACGTTTTAGTACTCTTTTTCTTGTAAAATAAAAAACATGAGAAAAATAAAGGTTTAAGTTTAGTTTTCTCGGAAACAAATACATCCAAAGCGAACAATGATTCACAATATTTATTTGTATTGATACATTCATTCTCAGTCCATATTTCATTCGTGACCTCCCGAAAAAAAATCCGTCATTGAGATTCTACATTTAACACTTCAATATATCCACGTAAATATAGCAAGTTCAGTAACAAAACTGGGCGCCGAGTCGATGGATTTCAATGACGTAGGTACTTCCCGTGCATCAAGTGTATAGAACATTAAACATGAACGGCTGGAAAACGAAAACTTTTGGGCCCATAAAAATACATATTT
Source organism: Limulus polyphemus (assembly GCF_000517525.1). Taxonomy (NCBI): domain Eukaryota; kingdom Metazoa; phylum Arthropoda; class Merostomata; order Xiphosura; family Limulidae; genus Limulus; species Limulus polyphemus. The sequence continues at coordinate 561,300 of NW_013666047.1, forward strand.
GAGATTCTAGCATATGTAACTTAATCCATAAAATTAGAGATTGCTGCTATATTAGGAATTTAATCACTTTCTTAAAAACAAAACAATGATTATAACTTTAACACCATCAGTCATTTCATCATTCACTCCTCCGATATTTCCTTGCCTGTAGACTCCTGGCGTCTACTTTTTAACGGTCCTAGATTCGAAAGAAAAATAACACGTAGTTAACATGTAATCTAATAATATTTTTCTAACTGTTTTTCTATCTAACTACCAATGAAAAGTAACCATTTATATTATTAGAACGTAAATAAATACTTATTTTTAGTGATGAAACTTAGTTGAATGGACGGCAACTGCCTGTTATAGAAACACAAGTGTAGAGAACGACTTTTCGAAAGTCTTCTGCCTTTCGTCATGTGTAATAAGACAAAGCTACGACAGAAATAATTCCAAGTCTTTCGCAATACAGAAAAACAAGTTAGTAGGTAATGATTCTCTTCTCTTTTATAAAGCATTAAAACTACAATAATAAAGTTATGGCTTTGATATATACTCATATAAACTAACAGCATATGTTAGTTGAAATATCCACGGGTGCTTTAATCCATTGTTAATGTTTAAATTTCATATTTATGTTTATGTTTAAGTAGTATCAACATCGAAAAACAAACATATTAGAATATTTATATTTCTTATTACTTGTAGACAAGGGTTGATTGTCCGCAGTACAAATAGTAGAATCAAGGTTCCCTTTGTGCTTTCAAGATATTATATGGATTACATCCTGTACTGTAACAAGGATGCTGTGCAAATTCATTCGAAATGAAAATGCAGACCTATAGATAAAATCAACACAGTACATCTGTAGTCTTTAAATTGAACGTGCAACGTTCTTGAATTCTTAAGTAATATTATGTACTAATAATATTTAGACTTCAAGAAATGCTTGATAGTTTCACTTTTATAGTTATGTTTTGTGGTTGAGCACCAATTATTAATATAAAGGCTATTTTATGTTCTATTAAGAAACCTTTTAGTATTGTATAAGTTTAACACCACTGTAAAATTGATTAATAGGGAAAGAAAAGCTCCAAGCAACAATGACGACAGTAGAATAACTGACAAGTTCCTTTTTTTTTACTCTACCTTATATAAAAGCTGTAGAGAAGGCTTAACGAGCTGACTCTATGGACATTCGGTATAGATTAATGCTTTAATTATTATTGTATTTGCTATAAAACATTGCTACTTTAGGCTAAGGAAATGGTGCATAGTTCACACGATAAATGCAGTGATATTGTTATTATTTGTTAATTAACAATCATTTTTCACTTAGATACAGCCAATACAGAAGACTCTTTGTCTACTTTTGGAAAATTTAAAACCGATGTTTAGGTTGGAAGAATTATATAAACCTCCAGTTTGAAGAGTATATATATATGTATTTCTCGTTTTTTTTACGAATGTTTAAATAACTCACTGAATGTTAAATAAATAAGTGATTAAAGTTTAAGTATGTTAAAAGCAAAAAATTAAAGGATTTTTTCAATGATAACACAATGCTGATTATTACCTTGCATTCCTGATATTTCCCACATGTTACTACTTGCTTCAACTGGGGGAATGGGCCAGATCCTATTCAGACTGTCAGTGTATGTGCCTCTTTTGCCCCACATTCCTGATAGGTTATTCCAGCCTCGTTTGCCCCACATTCCTGATAGGTTATTCCAGTCTCTTTTACCCCACATTCCTGATAGGTTATTCCAGTCTCTTTTACCCCACATTCCTGATAGATCATTCCAGTCTCTTTTTCCCCACATTCCTGATAGATCATTCCAGTCTCTTTTTCCCCACATTCCTGACAGATCATTCCAGCCTCGTTTGTTTACAGTTTCAGAAGGGTTGTTCCAGTTCCGTTTGCCCCACATTCCTGACAAGCCATTCCAGTCCCGCTTGCCCCACATTCCAGAAAGACTGTTCCATCCCTTCTTTTGGAGTTTTTGGTCTTCGATTCTTGGAATAACAACTTCTAAGTCTGGGCCATTTTCTGGAATATTTCTCTCTGCCAGAACGGCCAAGATACACATACAAAGGAAACAGCCAAATCCAATGGTTATAGCATGCATTATGTCTGGAAAATACAAAGTGATATTACACTCAGAAACGTATTGGATATCATGCAATAAAACTGAGAACTGTGATATAACATGAATTTTCTCTGAAATATTTGTTTAGTGTTACCACAGATTTATAGTGTTTCAGATTTCTAATAAAGCTTTTGTTTAATTTAGCATGCTTATACTGAATCATATTGTCCCAGATTGAAGAAAAAGGTTAGCGCAGAAGTCTAGTTATTTGATGTTTTAAATATAATTTACATCTTTATAGCAAATAACCTTTTCTCCTGATTATAATTTAATTTGACAGTTAATCTAGTCTCGCCTGTCTCGCATTTAATAAAAAAAAAGTAAATTTATTCTATGAAAACGTAGAAGACGTAACTACGTCTTTATTATAACTGTTTTGGATCTGCTTTTGATCGAAAACCTTAATCAAAGTATTGAATTTTGTTATTTTCTTATGAGATCTGGTCTTCATAATTACTCCCCCCCCCCCGATGAGTATGCTATCTTATAGCGTTAAAGGTTTGCTTGTTTGTAATCAAGCACAAAGCTACACAATGGGCTATCTGTGCTCTGCCCACCACGGGTATCAAAACCTGGATTCTAGCGTTGTAAGTCCGCATACGTACCGCTGTGCCACTATAGCGTTAAAATCGCGTTTCGAAATCTGCAGTGAATGGAGCACAAAACTCCATTGTTTGACTTG
>NW_013666047.1:564916-572134 GCF_000517525.1 Limulus polyphemus
TACCCTGGTGGCACAGCGATAAGTCTGAAGGCTTATAACGCTAAAAACCGGGTTTCGATATCCGTGGTGAGTACAGCACAGGTAATCCGTTGTTTGACTTGCCCCTACCCTGGTGGCACAGCGATAAGTCTGAAGGCTTATAACGCTAAAAACCGGGTTTCGATATCCGTGGTGAGTACAGCACAGGTAATCCGTTGCATAACTTTGTGTTTAACAACAAATAATCTCTTTCATAATTATATCAAACAATCTTTAAAATTGTAGACTATTTTTAGCTGTTTTTTGTTTGCATTTTAACAATATTTTACGTATCAACTATTACTGTAGAGATCACTGGGGCACTAGAAAATTCCTGGTGGACCGGCAGTCCACCGAATATATATTTTTTAATTTTTCTAACACTATTAAGACTGGTTATTCAATTTCCCTTCAGTGAGTGTTTAGCGATAGACGTGTAATTACATTATCATTTTAAAATTGTTTTTGTGTGACTTAGTTTCAGGTTATGTTATTATGTAGTTACCCCCCCCCCCCCCACTGGCACAGCGATATGTCTGCGGACTTACAACGCTAGAATCCGGGTTTCGATACCCGTGGTGGGCAGAGCACAGATAGTCCATTGTATAGCTTTGTGCTTAATTAAAAACAAACAAACAATTTTTTTTAATAAAACGGGTTATAAATGCAATAAACGTTAGATTGTAAATGAAACATTTTGCACACGATATTCTTGTTTCATTTGCGATTAGTACTAATACATATTATAGGCTATGTAGTATGTAGTATAGGCTATGTAGCACCCCACTAATGTTTTGGGGAATCCTTCTTCCCTGACCAATTTTTAACTCCCTGATATACACGAATTTTTCCTTTATGAATGTGAGAATGATAGTGCCTGTAGTCAGAGATAAACCATAATTGACCATAATACATTACCTCATTAAAAAAAAAACACATTTTTTAAACAACTTATGTTATAAATATTATCTTTCTACACGATTACTGACGTGAAGTGTTCCGGTTCTGGCACCCCGTCGGCTCAATATTGTGTTTCAAATTACCGAATCATTTAGCGTAATATGTAATAAATGAGTTTAGAAGCAAGCTCTTAACGACAACTTGTTGTTGCCTAGGGTGAAAGTAAATTTCCCTACCAGTCTTAGTGAACTAGGCTAAAGATAAATAGATTCCAGCTTTGTTCGTTGCTACGATAAAGGTCTTACGTCTTTATTTTCTCTAATCAGTTTAGTTGCGAACAACTGGAGGTTACTTAACGCTAAAATTATATACGAACAATCGAATGTGCCTTTTTTAAGAATTCGTGAAATTGTGCTATGCGACGTCGAGTATAGTTTTCATACCTATACATCACGAATCTTTCCGAACCCTAACATATAAATTCTGATCAAAATCCAAATTAACTCAAGGAAATATTTTATCACAAACTGGGGTACCCGTCTTTTGTCCGGGTTATGAACTTAAACAAATGTGGGTGTGGATGCTACGATAAAAACACAAAAATCCTACCTTTCACACAATCTTTTTATAACACATCATATTATTACAGTATCCATTATTATGGTATACACTATATGATGGTCAGGGTGATTTTGTAGGAAGAAGTAATGGTCAAAGTCGAGTTGCTTTCTGTTACCCGCTCTCAGCACCCAGCTCTTAATGTCCTTCTACAGTGTTTCACGTGATTAATTAATTGACAGTCATTGGTCGGAGAAGTGTCTTAGGCTGAAGGTGAAAGGACACGAGTCAAAGTAGGAAGTGAGTATAACTCAAGAAACGGCTCTTCGTATCAGCCCTGTTGGAGTGGCTGTTGGAGTTAAATCTTCAGCTGAGTTTATGTATTATTGGCGGCCATTTTTTCATTGCATTCCTCCATAGAGAGTGCTAGTGCACCCTCTGAGATGTATGTTGTGTTATATATATATATATTGGTGTAAGGTAAGGACGTGGTGCCATCTATGAATGTAGTTAACGTTAAGTAAAGTTAATAAATGCTCAATAACAGCAATAATGAAGGGAGGGTATTGTGAGCCCCATTAACATGCCCCATGTTTCAGGCTATCAGCATACAAAGTTTGGTTGAGATTGACCCAGCGACTTAAAAGTAGTTAGATAACGGACAGATGTTTGTGTTATATGTATGTATATATATATATATAGATATAGATATAGATGCTCGATATATGTTTAATACTCACAAAAATTATCTCAGCATTATAAACCTTGCTGGTGCTGAGCGCTATTTAGTAGATCTAAAATATGTCTTAAAGTAGAGTTGGAAAATATTATTATTATTATTATTCTTATTCTTATGCAAATATAATTTTATGAAAAAACTCTTTATGCTGGTAACAAACTCATTTTTTATTTTTTCAATACAAAAATTGATCGGTTTTACTATTATGAGGCTGGTATTATTTAAGTAATTAAAAAGTTTGTTTGATTCATAATTCCGCGAATATCTGTCCCTAATATTGAATCGATGGGCTAAATACAAGATACCTAGTCAACAGTACAACTCTTGGGCAACTCTTTTCTGATATTATAGTTGAATTTGACTGTCACTGTTATATTATACCAGCAGATCCATGTCTGAACCGCGATACTGCGACAAAGGATCGCGAACCATGAATCCTCGGATTCACAATCAGGCAACAGTAGGCAACGCCCAACACATACTTAAAAAACTGTTGAACGTTCTGAAAGCATTCTTTCGATATATATATATATATTTCATGATTAACATAAGACCGCAGTGTATATCAGATAGCAGAATTGATATATTATGTTTGAAGTGCATGTATCTTATATTTGCCCCCTAGTGGCACAGTGGTAAGTATACGGATTTATAATGCTAGAAACCAGGTTTCAACACAGTGGTGGTCAGAAAAAAAAAGTCCCCCGCTGGGAAAGCGGTAAGTCTACGGATTTACAACGCTAAAATTAGGGGTTCGATTCCCTTCGGTGGACACGGCAGATAGCCCGATGTGGCTTTGCTATAAGAAAAACACACACACTTATGCTTAGTCTATTTTGTAATTCATCGAGTAAACAAGAACCCAGAGCTATAGTCACTTGTACTTTGTCATTAGGTCACCATGTTTACGAACAGACGAGCGTCATTTATAAATGACATTAGGGATGATTAAATATGTGATATCAAGCAAAACAGGGCATAAATATTATGGTTTGGTTTATTTTGAATTTCGCGCAAAGATACACGAGGGCTATCTGCGCTGGCCGTCCCTAATTTAGCAGTAAAAGACTATAGGGAAGGCAGCCAGTCATTGCCACCCACCGCTAACTCTTGGACTACTCTTTTACCAACGAATAGTGGGATTGATCGTCACATAGTAACGCCCCCACAGCTTAAAGGACGAGCTCGTTTGGTGGGACGAGGATTCGAAACCTAATCACTTGGCTACGACAGGCCAAATATTATGGGGGAAAAAACGTCTAGCATCTTTGTGACAAGATTAAACTTATTCTTGACTGGCGTCCTTTCAAACGACTTTGTTTAAATACTGTCATCTACGTTTTATTTTTATTTTCTGGCCAAATACGTTGTAAAATTGTAAAAAAAAATAATAATTAACAATTAATTGTATCTATATTCACAAGGTTGGAGGTTGAAAGTTTGTAGTACAAATACAAAAGGATCTTAATAGGCACACAACTAAAGATACCAATATACAAACATTGAGCAAACAAATATATAAAATTCATTATGGTAACTGACGTTAATGATTCACTTTACAAACAAATAAAAGATACAAGACGAGACAGTCATTCATCAACCTGTTTGTAGGCTACATAGAACACAAAATGTTTCACACTGACGATATATTGATGATATAATTGGTATTTCAATTTCAAACAAAGAAGAAGTCCACAATTTTGCTAATTTCATCAAGAACTATCGTCCAGCCCTTCGGTAAACAAACAACGTTTCAAACAATTCAATGAATTTTCTCCACATCACTCTAATCTTAATTACGAAGAATACCATTTTAACTTCAATATATTATAAAACTACCGACTCCCATTCTTTCCTGGATTACAACTCCAACCACTTTAAGTCCATTAAATATGACATTCCTAAGTCACAGTTCCTCCGGCTCCTTCTTTTATGCAATACTGAGTCCTATTTTAACCATATATTTGATGACTTGTCAGTTTTTTCTATTTTTAGAGTTATTCTCTAGATATAATCGACTCAACTTCCAAAGATCAGCCATACTACTGCACTATAACTGAAGACAAAAGCGAATAATCGAAAAAATCAAGTCCTTCTGATATTGATATATCTTCCGGTTTCAATTATAAATAAAGATCACTTGGGATATTTTAAACTACAAAACGTTTGGGGCATAAACTGAAAGATAAAACTATCATATCGTATCGACACAGTAAAGCCTAAAATATATACTGGTACACCAGAAAAATTACCCCTCTTCAATGTGGTACGCGTTGCTGTGCCCGTTCACGATGCGATACTTGTCATTACATGAACACCAGTACTGCGATACCTAGATCCAACTCCACGTACACGGTCAAACAGTTGTTGATTTGTACATCCAAGCGCTTAATTTATACGTAGGAGAACTGATCAAATGTTGTGTGAACACATCTGTAACATCCAGAATTGTGACCCAGACAAACCTGTGGCTATACATTACAGTAATGATGACCACAACATCGGCCATTTCAGAATACTGGCCCTTCGTCACTTATCGACAGCCAAAAGAAGATACTACAAGACGAAAATGGACCCATCTATCGGATTGAGACCATTCATTCGAAAATTATAAACAAAATATTTTCTTTCTGATAACTCTTTTGTGTGCATGTATGTGAGGGCATATATACATACCTACCAAAATGCTATTTTTCGATCTTTGAGAACGTGATATTGTTTGCCTCGCAACAATGCACAGCACCCTACTTACTTGTTATTATTATTAACATTGTTTTGAAAAGTTTTAAATTTAATTGAAGATTCAGTTTTTAATTATTATTTCTATTGATAATTTGCCAGTTATTAACCTGCTTGTTTTTTTTTTTTTAGATCTGTTGTTTGATGCTCAATTGAAACGTTTGCAACGTAACCCAAACATACTAATGCACCAAAGGAAAACTTTATGAACATTAACACGTCTATTTATCATTAATCTTTTTTGTGGTATAATTTTTCCGTTTTTTTGCTTTTATGAACGTTTTGTTTCTTTGTTGTTAATTCCACAGCTATACAATGAACTTATTTTCGCGTTATAAGCCTTCAGACTTACCACTGAATCATTAGGGACGGGGGGTATGGCTATAATGAACGGAGTTATTGAACAAAACAAAAGTGGGGGCTAGATTAACTGTGATTTATTAATTAAATTAAGAGTGTTTGTGTGTTTGAAGTTAAGCACAAAGCTACACAATGGGCTATCTGTGCTCTGCCCACTACAAGTATCGAAACCCGGTTTCAAGCGTTGTATATCCGCAGACATACCGCTGTGCCACTGGTGGGGGGAGCGAAATTAAGAGTGAAGTTTGAACAAAAATATTTTTAAAGATTTAGGGATTTTTTTTATTCCTTTTCAATTTTCTATACACATCACAGGTGACCATATACGTTACATGTGATATTTTAAATTTTACATTTGTTGAAATGCAAAAGCAATCTATAACATATATACATAGAATAGTTTTATAGTGTTATGTGTTAAACTTAAATCGAATATGTTAAATAGAGCTATAAAATAATATTTTGTCTGAAACAAATAAGGTCGGGAGTGGCCCATAGGTTAATATGCAGGACTATGGATTAGAGAGCCCATAGCGAACTTTCAGAAGAGAAAACTTTATAATTGCGATAGTCAATCCTGCTATTTGATTAAGAGTAGGCGAGTAAGCGGCGGATGGTGCTACTTGTTACCATCCCTCTATCAGCAGCTCTAAAATTTGGAATAGCTGTGTTTGAACGTTGGTGTCTCTGGCTTGGCTGTTTAATTAATATGTCACATAAGATGCCGTTCAGATTGAAAAATGTCAATACCTGAAACAAATTATTGTTTACATGAACTAGCTTCTTTTTCGGATAATACATTAGAGCAAAAAAGTTAGAGTTGGTTTGAATGAGTTCAAACTAATTTGAATAATACAATCGATTTTGTGCCCAGTTGTTTGACTTTTAATTAGCTTAGTTTGTCATAGACGCCAAAACAAAAATTCCATATTTCTCTCATGATGGTTATCAGGTGTAATAATTTCGTTATGGTATATACATGGTTATACTGGTTACATACTCTCACCTTCATTTCTAGGAAACTCAGTGTTGACAGAAGAACCATGTGATAATAGTCAATAGAATAGTCAAAGCAAAATTCTAAATGAATAGAAGTAAGACGTTTTTTGTGGATAGCAAATGCATTACAGCTTAAGTAAATATCACTCATTTCTGGGCATGTCTCCGGGGTGTTCCTCATTGATAAAGATTTAGGAAGCCACATAAGCACGAACTTTAGAGCTCCCTATTTATCCCCAACACCCACTCTGTCCATGTTAGTGTGTGTGTGAAGGGACTCCCACCGGGGATGTTTGCTGACATTAATAACACATTCAACAAATATGAAATGTGTTAATATATCATTTTCATAAAGAGAATATGGAATATTCAGCCAATCAATCTAGTTACTGCTTCTTCAAACATAGAAAGAAGTTGAGTTGACATTTAAACTAACATGCTTACAACAATGCATAATATTAAGCCTTGAGCAACACTTAAGTATGTACTACAAAAAAAAAAACATCGGTGATTTACTTGAAATATTATACAAATATTGATTCTTGTTCAGGGAGATAAAGCTCTCTATTACCGCCCTTAGGGCAAGGTAATTACGGTCTTTTTCGCCCTTGCAAAATGCCTGTGAAAGCAGATAACTTTGAATATTAGTGGATTGTTATCTTTATTGCGGAAGACACAATTTTATTCAATAAGAAATATTTTTATTTATTCCAAACAACCAGCTTCTATTAACGCTTTTGCCACAAAAAGTTGGATTACGTCACATACGAAGTCATAAAGTAATTTGTTTCATCCCTCCTACTCTAATAACGTAGTGTAACAATCTTGTTACAGGCTAATCTTCGTACAGAGAAACCTGGTGTATCATTTTTAGTTTAAAATTACATTAATTATATATATATATA
>NW_013666047.1:573102-588783 GCF_000517525.1 Limulus polyphemus
CTGGATAGAAGTTATGTAAATTCATAATTAATGAAAGTTGCTTCCCTTATATGTAATTGTAAATATATATACGTCCATAAAAACTGCAAAACACAAAATGTTAAACCGCAACTTTGCATGTATCTCCGCATGGACCCAAGAAACCTTCATGCCAAAGTTGGTAAAGATCTACCAACAGGGGGCGAAGTAGTGGTAAAAAACGCAAAAGCGCCCATAAAAACCGCAAAATGCAAAACTGAAAATTTGTATGTACCCCCCGCATGGACTCTAATAAACCTCCATACCGATCCATCCACACCCTGCGACGTAGTTACATGGACATACAACAGACAGTACTATTATATTTATATAGATTAATGTAATGTTAAACTGTTCTGCTCAAAAAAGTCAGTTTGGTTTAGTCTAAATTCTTAAGTAACGAAACCAAAATCACACTCAGTTATTACATAACACAATAAGAAATTATAAATAAATCCATTAATAAGAGGTTAAATTATTCTTCTTTATCCGAAAACTTTCTAAAGCATTCACAACAACAGTTTGATGTAAGTTCACTCTTACACCAGCGGATTATATGCTAAAAATCGTAATATTTTGATGTTTCTTCATTCCATATTTTGATAATTCTACTAAATAGCAAATTGTACGTTCTGTAGATGTTCCAAGTCAATTATTCTGTATATTTTAGATACCACATTAACATGACTGAGAAAGGTAACAGTAAAAACAGCTATCAGTTATTGTATCAAAGTCAGAACTGTAACACTCAACCTTCTCACCCAGATCATCTGGTCATTCATTCGCGTTACTTCAACCCTTGATCCCCATCCAATTGAATTGAATTGCGGGGTGGCACAGAGAACATTTGCCGTAAAATTGCGTGTGAATTTTGGTTGTTTAATGTTATTAACTTGGGGCAGCCTGAACTTCTGGCCACTATTTAACTGAACCAAAATTCAGCAAGTGTAAAATTCCCACACCATCTTATAATATCTTTCGGTTTTTCTTTTTTTTCGTTATTGTATACGAAACTGACATCTTATCTATGGGGGCGTGGTTACCTTATAAGAGTAATGGTCAAATCCAATTGTCCACCAGTGGTGCAGAGGTACGTCTGATGGCTCATACCGCTAAAAACCAGGTTTCGATGCTCCTGACAGGCACAGCACAGATGGCCCATTGCACAGCTTTGCGCTTAACAATAAACAAACAAATGCCACTATTTGGTCAGACAAGAGTAGCCTAAACGTTGGCAGTGGGTGATGTTGACTAAAGTGTCGGTTCAAAACTAGGAAAAGCTAGCGCAGAGAATTTTTGTGACGATATCTTAAAGTCTGCAGGCTTATTACGAAGAAAAACGTGTTTCGATACCTGTGGTTGGCAGAGCACAGATAACACATTGTGTAGTTTTGCACTTAACAACAAACAAACAATTTTTTTTTTCGTAAAATTATTAGCACTCTTTAGCTTAAAAGAAAATAATAGAAAATATATTCGAACTTCATTCAATCACGGTATTCATTCACTCTGGTTTATAGGCTGTATCGTATCATGTGCATTTTAAACTTTAGTGCATCAGTAACCTAATACTCACAATTTATTATTTGTTTGTTTGGTTTAAAGAAAAGTCACATTAGCCTATCTGCTGTGTCCACTGCGAGGGATCGAACCCCAGATTTTTGCATTGTAAGTCCGTAAACTTACCACTGTCCCACCGGGGAGGAGGGGACATTTATAATTTCTAAAACAAGCGGGTGAAAATGAAGATTAATAATGTTTCTAAGTGCTGCTATTGAAGCTGATAATTAGCAAAGACGTGGTATTTGTGAGCTACAATGATGATTTAATGTAATTACAACAGCAGTTGTTAAAACGCAATTTAAAAATATTAGAAAGTGAAAATATTTCGTTACATCGTTTACGGAAGACAAATGGATGTGTTTGGGGTACGTATAGTACGACAAGGAGGAGTAACGACTGATATAGGTGTAATATTAAAACTAGGTGTAACATTCAAACTAGGTATAATTTTAAAACTAGGTGTAACATTCAAACTAGGTATAATTTTAAAACTAAGTTTGTTATTCCGTTAGCACAATGACTAAAAAAAGTTCAGGCGTTCACATTTCCCTACTTGTGATTTACTTCTTTCGTCATTGAGAGAATCAAATCCTTAATTTTAGGGTTGTAAGTTCGTAAACTTACCGCTGGCTCACCGAAGGACTTCCTTTGTCTCGGGATATATATTGTACAACTTTACCAAGCTAAATTTAACAACAACAACAAAAACGTAACTTTTTCCTTGTCTTTTATCAGAAGTAAAAAAAAGAGAGAGAGAAAAAAAAGAGTTATGATTCAACCTTTTATGAAGATTTGAGCAGGACCTACCTGTTGTACCTGGCTGGAAGTGATAACAAATAGTTATAGTGCAAATAACTAAAACATTCAATACATTTCTGTTTCAAGTCGGTCAGCTTCTAGTTTTATGAGCTCTCAGAGAATTTTAACTTATGAAACTGTAAAATCTTTTCAATCTGAAATGAAGAAATCTACACAAAACGCATTGATAGTATGAAAACAGTTAGGTAACTTATTTTAAAATCAGCACGACTAACGCAACGTTTTTAATAGGAGGGTGCTAAGTAGTTGTTATTTACCAGATATGAAAATAATCTACTTGTCACGTGTTTTCATCTGAGGGAGATGGGGGGGGGGGAGAACAGCTTTAACACCCTAAAAGCATTATCAGTTTGGTGTAAGGATTTGATGCATGCTGAATTCAATTGATTTATATGGGAAAATTAAAGATTCAAGATATCTTGTGTTAATAGCCTTATAGGATCTAAACAAAGGAAGAATATGTTTAACTTTGGGGTAATCATCCCCCGTGACATATATATTAAAACGTGAACTTCACATTAAAGACAACGAATTTCGTTAATAGGTGACAGGAAGCTAAACGTTTGCTTTCGTTGTTCAGATCTTACATTGTTATTATCTCCAGATACCTTGAACCCTTAATCTCGGATCTGTATGAAATAGATTCAGCACTTGCAGATTTTATATACCAGATTGTTAACACCGTGCTGGAAGGGGAGGGAGGATTCAAAGTGAACCAAGTTAATAATAAGCTAAGTCAGTTGGGAAGATTCGATATTCCAGTTCCTGATTTACTTAAGTAACGGGAACTTATTTTACTGTTATGAGAAAAGTGCAGTTAAGCCCACTTTAAATCAAACGTGTTCTGTTTATATCAAACAAAACGCGATTTCGTTTTCCTTTACTGATAATACGTTCAGTGCAAAGCGAATTGATTGAGGAAGCTTTTCTACACTTGAGAAGTTATAGAACGGACAGAAGCCTGGAACGAGCCTGTTTGGCTCAAACTTATGCTGTGTGTTATAATTACCGAAGTTGCTAAACGTTTTTCTCCCTAGGGTACTTATTAAGGATCACGGTTAGATGGCGTATGCTCATAAGATGTTATTCACTCAAAGGAGAGACGAGATCAACGTTGGCGCCTAATAACTACACAGAAGTCATAACAAAGCCAGGATCAGAGCCGGCTTCTGCTCTCCGGCTCTAGTTCGCCCACCCGTCCAATCCTAACTTTCATTTCAAAGAGTATAAAGCATTAAAGTATTACCTTAAATCCTTACAGGCCAAACTGAAAACAACGTTTCTTGTTGATTAATGTGTAAATCAATAAACTGAGTTATTACTGTAATCACAAACTAGGCGTCTCAGAAGAGATTTTAAACGTCGCGCCACGTTGTGATTCTGTAACCAATCGATATTCTGAGTTGGAAGATTTAACGGCTCTATGAAATATATATTACTAGAAAGGAAAACTGTTTATTTTGTTTAATAAATAATTAGATCTATTGGTACCTTTCGTCAGATTTTCATTCAGAATTCTGTACACAAGTGGAAAACAGATATACATTCAGTACAAAAAACACTCACCGCAACATCCTTTCCTCAAAATATGTGAACAAACTATTTCTCTCAGAATTCTATAATATCTAATTTATCTACGGAAACAATAACAACTTAAGTAAACCGAACTATTACGTAGTTTAGCATTATACGCGCTTACTTTGAGACCTAATAAAGCACTAAACACTAACCTTTGATACTTGAAAAAATGTTTTATTAGTAAACCTTTCTTGATAATAATGGTCTACTATTATTTATTTTAATGTAAGAATGATAACCGCATCAGAAGGTTTGTTTATTTTACAGCAAAGCTACAATGGGCAACCCACTGTGTCCACCGCGGGGAATCGAATCCCGGATTTTACTTTTGTAAGTTCGTAGACTTACCACATCAAAAGAAATAACTTATATCACAGACCTATACTGAGCTACTGACATTTTAATGAATCGTGTTACGTGAGTAAGACTAGATAAGCAGTCAGAGTAAAGGCAATGAAGATGAGACAGGCAATTTATTAATTGTACTGAATTACATAAAATATGATATTTATTGTACTTGATTACATAAAAGATGATATTTATTGTATTTGATTACATAAGAGATGATATTTATTGTATTGAATAACTCAGAGATAAAGTATATTGTACTGAATCACTCAGAGATAAGATATATTGTATTGAATTACATAAGAGATGATATTTATTGCATTGAATCACTCAGAGTTAAGATTTTCATGAAATTTTATGTTTGAATAATTCTAAGCAGTAATTCTGATCTCCGAGTGATTTAATACAATAAATCTTATCTCTGAGTGATTCAATACAATAAATATCATCTCTTATATAATTCAATACAATAAATATAATCTCTTATGTAATTTAATACAATAAATCTTAACTGTGAGTGATTCAGCACAATATATCTTAACTCTGAGAGATTCAATACAATATATATCTTAACTCTGAGTGATTCAGTACAATATATCTTAACTCTGAGAGATTCAATACAATATATATTGCATTATAAAGAAAATGTTGTCGGGGCCATTTTGCCCAATCTTTCCAGAAGAAGGTTGGGAAGGTAATTTTTTTTTCTTACATCAATTTTGTTCATTCAAAATATAAGTTTATATTATTCATAAAGGGTTAAAACGTGCACCCTTCCCTCATAGATGGATAAGACAATATTTCATGATCCTCCAGAATGTATTACGCGCGAAGTTTTAGTTTAAACACTAAATGTTTGTATAGTTAAAAAAACTATTTGCGTAATTAAATGAAAATCAGAAGTCCTGTTTTATACAGATGAATAGTATATGAGTAAGTTCTCGATTTACAAGAAGACGTATTTATCCCTAACGTTTTTTAAACTGCCAAAAAAAATTAAATATGTAACCAGTTTTCTAAACGAAATGAGGTATTAAATATGTAACTACAGAATTAACAGAATATGAAGAATAAAGCAAATAATACAAAAACAAAATCAGTTATTAAAGCAAATTTGTTACCTTACAACATGAATGTTAGTGTTACTTTGTCAAGATTGTAGTAGTTTTTACCATTAATATTATGTTTGTTTCCTAAGACTAAGTTTCATCCAAACACTTGTAGAGTTTAACTAACCCAATGCCAAAAAGCCATTAACCATTTATTTTACCGTTACAGAAAAATATAAATTTAAAACGTTTATGTAGGAAGTAAAGGCAAAGCGTTACAAGAGTAAATAAAACTTATTGTATATTATCTTTCACAAAGTTTATTAATCACTGACGCTCAAACGACTATTTACCTTTTGACTAATTACAGGTCTTCTTTCGTTGCTTCTCTGAGGGATTTGATAAACAAAATTGTCTCCTCTGGAGTACCAACTGTCACGTGGAAAGACTATGTGGATAGACCGTGGGTTCATTCACTAAGCTACAATTGTCGTCCTTTTATTGCGTACCCTTATGCAAGTTTTCTTACGTCACGAGCGGGATCCACTTTTCTCTTCTCCTCATTGGTCGAAATCCTCAAAACCCTAGACTTGCATTCTAGCCATACAAAGTAATCTCACAATCTAAATAACCAATTAACTACAAGTAGGCTTTATTACAAAGAAAATTTATGGGTATACTTACCTTGTTCAAATCGATTGAATGTTCTGTATTACGGTTCTTATGCGATGAAAAAAAAAACTCTGTTAGGCTCTACGTTCTTTATCTCATTAAAGTTTAGTTTCAACATGCATTTTTAGACGTGGGTGAAAGGTCTTTTAAACACAAACTCAAGCGATTATTTCTAAATTCAGTTTAGAATGATCACATATGATCAATATTTTTCCTCAGGCTTAACGTAAGGCACTTGCAAAATACTTTCTGCATCATTCAAGACTAGTATGTCAATGTTATCCCTTTAGTTTTGGATGCTACAGTTACAAAATGGAAGATTTACGTCTGAAGTAAAGTAGATATAAAAAAGAACTTTTACTTAAGTTTTTACGATCTAACACCATTGCTAGCATAGCTTTGTGAAAGTTTAACCTTTGAGGCTTTCGGCTTCAGATACATGTCTAAAAATAAATAATTTTATTATACTTTACAAGCAGTTTACATGTAATTTTACAAGTACAACTGTGCGTTCGAGAGTGATCCATACGTTTTTAACTCCGAAATAACATATATTTGTCGATATTTAAAAATTCGATAAATTGTTGAATACATAAATATTCTTACTTGTGTTCCTAAAATTAAAATTTTTCACTTCTAGTTGATTTTTATATTTTTCAGAAACTGATTTTTTTCCTCTTTTCCTAGATAACTTTCTTCCAGTAGATATCTGAACGTGGCCACATCCACATCGAATGTGCTTATTGCACTTGAATCTCATTTTCGCTTTGCAGATGAAAGTAACAAAAGGCTTAGGATAATCAGTTGATGTTTTCATAACGTTCTTGCCCCAAGTGTGGCACAGCAGTATGTCTGCGGGCTTACAACGCTAAAAACCGGGTTTAGATAACCGTGGTGAGCAGAGCACAGATAGCCCATTGTGTAGCTTTGTGCTTAATTACAGACAAACAAACATAACATTCTTAGTTCGTTTTTTACGCATTCTTTAAACAGGACATGCTACAGAAACTGGGAAGTGTAATTAAATGGAAAAAACAAGAATTGCTGAATACCCCCCCCCCCCCGAGAAAAAGTTACTGATATTTCGCCTTCAAGGAATAGAAGCCGTAATCCATAGCTATCGTTCAAAGTTATTTTAGTAGATTTTCAAGAAGTTACGTACTCCAGATCTACCACCAATCGAGCCTGGTTAAGTCACGAATTTAGTGTTAAATAAAAATATCAAGAAAAACTCCCGCCATTGATCGTTAGTTATTTGAAGCATTTATTCATTACTTTATGTATATTTTCCAAAAGCACTTTCTATAAATGTTTTTCTGTATATTTATAAAACAAATATTATTTTGAGTTTTTTCCATTACTCTAAAAAAGTTTGTTTTCCTACAATTTGGGACTAGTTGTTCGGTGAGAAAATGTTCTGGAGAAAGAGGGTGTTTTCCATATATCAACCATAGCCTTGAAATATTACGAACTAAGTTTTATAACTATTATAAAAGTTGTTAGGAGTTATTTTCCAAATAAACTTGATATACTTCCACAGACATATATATATATATATATAATGTAACTAGGCTAAACTCTTCTGAACATCGCACCCATGTTTCGAGCACTAACCTCTAATGGCAAAGTCTAAGGTTTATTACACTTTGCTAGAAACTTTGGCGAGTAAAGAACATTGTAGATCACAGTTACAGTTCTCAAACTGTGTTTAGAAGCACATGATTTAAACAGTCAACACTATTTAGCCACCGTTGATTCAGTTCACTATTGAAACAGACTCCCTGTGTTTGCTTTAACTAAAAGTTAAGTCGTGTAAGAATGTCAGCCAACACGATGTGAGTCGAGATTTTGAAGAACTGGTCGAATTCTTTTATTCACTTCCTTTACGCTCAGAATCAGTTAGGTAACAAGATGTATCTACTGCTTTACGGACAATTTGTCATCGATCTTAACTTTTCACGAACATTTATTGAACAGGGAAGAGTCGTCTAACTCTTATGCAGTCATTTTTCGTATCAGTTCCACGTTTTCTCTTCAGTCCTGCAACGTAGCTCTACAAATACTTATCATCATACTTAGAATAATTATAATCAGAGTATGATATACCGGCTATCAAAGAATACTTATTTCTGAGGCTTACAAAACACAACAAAATAGTGATTGATTCTAGTCTCAAATGAAAAAATCTAAACAATGTTTCAATATTTCATTCGATGGTCAAGTTTCAACAAATATTTGAATAATATTTAATTTTCTGTTTTTTAAATATTTGTTTTTAAAATGCAATCCAAGATACAGCGAACTGTCACTTGCATATATCCAATTATGTAACAAGACGATAATTATATATTTCGTTAAATCTGCTTCAATATATTTTTTCTTTTCTGAGCTGAGAATAAAATTAATTCAGTTATAAATTTCAAACTTCATGTTTTAAAATATAAATCCACGGATGAAGTATAATCCACTGCTAATCATATAGAGTCTCAGAGTCTAGTCTGTTTTTTGCACAAAGTTTCACAATGGGCTATCTGCGCAATGTCTGCCACGAAGATCGAGCCTTTAATTCTAGCGTTATAAGCTCTCAAGCTTACTGCTAAGTATTCAGAGGTCATATCATGTACTATATGGAATGAAAGTTTTGAATATTCAGGTAGATATTCGGCTATTAGAACAAAATAAAGGGCAATTTTACAAATTCTTTAGATTTAACTAGTACGTGTGACAAATAAATAGGCTTATTATAACCGAAAAAAAAATGACATACTGATCTTTTACTATACTTCAACTACGTGTTGAATTACAAAAACATTTTGAAAGCTCACATATTGAACGTATTGAATCCATGTAAATTACTTGTTCAAACTTTAGACTTTACATTATACAAGATTGAAACTGTTCAAAAACTAATAGCTCATTTAAATTGGATATGTAGAGTGGAAATAAACAACACTAATAACTCTTAGTTAAGCTTCACATATAGATTGAGAACAACTTAGAGCTGATAATTTTCGGTTAAACTTGACATGTAGATTGAAAACGATTTAGAGCTGACAGCTCTTGGTTAAACTTGACATGTAGATTGAGAACGACTTAGAGCTGATAATTCTTGGTTAAACTTGGCATGTAGATTAAGAACGACTTAGAGCTAATAATTAATTTTGGCATGTAGGTGAGAAGAGAAAGAGATCTAATGGGAGTAGATAAAATTCGATTAAAGTTCAGATTTTGTTTAAGAATAACCGAGAACTGATAACTGTGAATTCAATTTGACGTGCTAGCTGGAAAAAAAAGAATAACCAATCGAAATGCACGAGCAGTGATAACATTTGATTAAAGCTCACGTGTACGATGGGATCAACCAATTACTGGTAATTTTTGATTTTGAGATTCGAATATCAAAACTAGATCATGGTTTGAAAAAGTTTTCATAACTCTGGTATTTCAACAAGAACTAAGATTATTGGTTCCAAGAGTCTTGAAATAGCAAAACAGTTATGATAAAGATGTGTTTTTAAAAGAAGGTCCAAATAGTAAAAAAGACCCACGAATAGGAACTGAACTGTTTATTTTCACTTTTCTCTGTTTCATGTTTTATTTGTGATATATTTTATTAGATACTTTTTATGTTTCGAGAAGTATAATTTCTATGTTCTTTTAGCAGAACGTTGTGTATTTGGAGATAAAGTCAAGTTTGACATTACTTATAAATGTTTTTGTTTTCGAATATGTAAGCATAAAGTAAGCATATTAATATCAACATTTCTTTTTAAAGAACATAGCTGTTAAAACTATTACATAAAATACCGCTTTTTTGGTGAAAAATAGCCTCAAAGTAGGTTGTAAGTGATGTATTAACTGGTCGCCCTACCCTCTGGTCAAACTTTCTAAATTAGATATGGCTACGGCTGAGCCCTAGGGATTTTTGAGCTGGTTATTTATCTCATGTGTCACTTAAGATGCTGTTCAATCACAAAATACTAAAGCACTTAAAAGGGCGTATTTAGATGCTCAATTCATCAGAATTGGCATGTTTAATGTTTTTAATAAAAACAACCATTTCAAGGTTGAAGTAGTTCTTATTATTGTTTTGTTTTGTTTCTTTCTCTCTTTTACTTGTTTTGATTTTAAAAAAACACTTTAATTTCATGATTTGAATGTTTTCAAAAAATCCATGCCTCTTCCAACATTTGTCATTTTGTTGGGTTTTTTAATGATCATCTCCCATCCAGAATTGTTTACGCCTTTGAAACGTCATTTCATTTTCTAAACTCGATATGTATTTTAGGAACGATACGTTTTTAGAGACTGGGTCGTTTATTATGTATCGTATTTCAATGGTCCATATCCTTCCCAGGATAGAATGTCATTTTAAACATTAACCTACGTGAATCATGTTCCTGCTGTTTAAACAAATCCTTACTTCCAGTGTTAACAATATTTCTTGAAAGAAGCGATCCCCTTTTCAAGGTTTTTCGTGTTTTTAAAGGACCTTCTTTTCGAAAATTAGCTGTTTTATAAGGAGCCATCTTCTTTATTATATCAGCTATGTTTTATTAACGTTCACATCTTTTCAAAGTTTTGCTTGTTAAACTATTCTTTCCCTGACGATTTTTTAAAGATCACTTTCCTTTCAAAATTGCTATGATGTTGAAAAAGTAATTTTTTAAGAATTTCCTATGCTTTAAACAACTACGATACTTCTATGTTTGCTCTGTTTTTGTTCGTTTGTTTCTAACGTACCTTTATCTTTTAAATTTTGGAAGGTTGTCTAAGAAGTATTCTTACTCTTTCAAAAGTATCTGTGATTTAAAAGAACCAACCCACTTCGATTAAAATTTGCCAAACGTTTTGAACAAACAACTTTGTATTGTAAAGACGACAACCATCAGTACCCCATAACTTACTTTCATTTCAAAGATTATGTTATTTTAATGTACATCCACCTCCATTTAAGCTGCCATGTTCCTGACAGGATTACCTCCCTACAACAGTATCACCTCCCTACAATAGGATCGTCTCCCTACAATAAGATCACCTCCCTAAAATAGGTTCGTCTCCCTACAACAGTATCACCTCCCTACAATAAGATCACCTCCCTAAAATAGGATCGTCTCCCTACAACAGTATCACCTCCCTACAATAAGATCACCTCCCTAAAATAGGATCGTCTCCCTACAACAGTATCACCTCCCTACAATAAAATCACCTCCCTCCAACAGGATCACATCCGTACAATAGGATCACCTACCCACAACAGGATCATGTATTTAAAGGGTCATCCTCTTTCTACGATTTTTTAAAGGATCTCACCTTCTCTGCGATTTTTGAATATTTTTTAAAAGATGACATCTTACAGCCCCTTGCTACTTTTAAAAGGCTACTTGACGTCTACTAAGTAATTTTTTAAATCCAAACATAGACTTTTTTCAGCATTTACTACACATGCCGAAAGATCACCTTCAGTCCACAGTTTTGTATATTTCTCAAGAACCACCCACTCCAATATTTAATATGTTCTAAAACAAAAATTCTCTTCCAAGCTTTCTTATGTTTTAAAACACAACTTTCCTTGCAAGACTATTTATACAGGACCAAATCCCATTTCAGATTTAAAAAAAAAAAACACACATCTCATCCAAAATTATTATATTTTTAAAATACCATTTTTCAAATATATGTATATATGTGTGTGTGTGTGTGTTTCAAAAGGCAAACATTTTTTCAAATTGTTTGCCTTTCTAGCATATGCTACGATTTAAAATGCCTTTCTAGCATATGCTATGATTTAAAATGCCTTTCTAGCATATGCTACCATTTAAACTTTCTAACATATGCTACCATTTAAAATACCTTTCTAACATATGCTACCATTTAAAATGTCTTTCTAACATATGCTACAACTTAACATTTCTTTCTAACATATGCTACGATTTAAAATGCCTTATTAACATATGCTACCATTTAAAATGCCTTTCTAGCATATGCTGCGATTTATAATACTATTCTCTCCACTACTGCCAACCAGTTGCAAGGAATTGAGTTTCGATGCCCGCGGTGGGCAGAACACAGACAGCCCATTATGTAGCTTTGTGCTTAACAAGAATCAAACAAACAAACATTCCACTATTTGACGTGTTTTCTAAAATGCAATATACATTTTAAGCTTCTGTAGGTTTTACTTTAAAACGAACACATTCATGTAACATTCACACTAAGTTTTGTTATTTTTCTCCACCTTCTTACAAGGATTTAATATTTTAAGCACAATTTTTCCAAGATTTGCTTTTTTTAGAGTACCAACAGTTCGAATAGAATATTTTTACGTGACACAAGCCAGTAGCAAATAAAAACCGACGGCAGTTTTAATCAAAACGAATAAAATACATACCACCATTTTGTAAGGATGTTTCAAATAAACTAGGCATATTCAAGTAAAGAATTGAAAAACTTTTCAGAGCAAGTAGTTTTGAGTCAGTGGATTTGCATATGTAATCAGTGTTTTTGTCAAACACTTTACTTGGGAATATATAACTATCTAAGAGGTTTTGCTGATTAAGACGGTTAGTAACTCACTTTTTAAGATCATGTCTTCATTCAGCTATCAAAAAGTATGATATAACTATATTTGTTATTAAGCACAAAAAATCAGTTTTATTAATATCAAACGCGATATTAAATACAGTGAATAGTGCAAAAATGTAATATATTATCCATGCTGTTCAGTAGTGCAGAAAGAGTGCGACAGTTACATTGGCGAAGAAAAACATCCAGTTATGAATATTTTAAGATATCGAGGTGCCTACATAATGAAATAGTAGTCTGAACGCAGAGAATGTATAATAGTGGGGCAGATGGCTCTCAGCTGCAAAACGTTCGTATTAGCAAGCTTCTAATAACACTTAAGTTTTAACAGCAATATCACCCTAAATTGGTTTGAACGTTTGCTTCAAAACCAGTAGAAGTAATGACAAAGTAACCAATAGCAAGCCAGCATGAGTTCGACTCGAGTACGTCAAGTGTGAAGATAAATTAGTGGACCGCATAATCATCTCGCTTCTTGTCTAGAATGTCAATACTGATTAACATAGTCAAAAGTGCATCAATTATAATAAACTCGGAAACTCGTACATACTTATAACTCGATTATAACATACTGAAGACGTCGAAGAATAGATCCTATTTCAGTCTTCTCCATTCTGTATGAAATTTAGAACTGTGGTACAGTGTTGAGAAACCGTTGTCGCTGTCTGCATACAGGCGGGCATTCAATAATATAGTCAAACAATACTTTTATAAAATGTACCAAAACAAGAGAAACATATTTCAAACTTGTAGCATGAACAACGTGGTCAAATTAACATTTAATCACGAAAAACATGCTTTTACTTGAAAATTGGCGACAGTTTGCGTATCAGGCCACCAGGTGTTCTTATAATATGAACATAATTACAATGGATGAACAAACGTGTCATCATTTGGAGATAATTGTCACATGTATAATCCGTTATTGTTAGTTATAATTACACGTATTTATAATTATTTGTTTTATCTTCATTATTATAAAATGAACACTTGTAATCACTTTAATTGAATTAATGATTATTTTAATTTTCTTAATTTATCATAGATACAAAGGGTTTATTTATGCAAATAATTTTGAATTTATGAGATGCACGCAAGCTCTGAGCCCTCAACTGGCTCAGAGGTTAGTCTGAGGGCTTATAACGCTAAAAATCGAGTTACGATACCCGTGGTGGACACAGCGCAGACAGTCCATTGTGCAGCTTCGTGCTTAAATAACGAACAAACACATTTTTTGAGTTAGGCAATAAGCAAATTAATGTTAAAAAATACATCTGATAAACTACTTTTAATTAAGTTAGCTGATTAATAAATGTGAAGTTATAATTGTTCTGCTAGATTGTTTTATTTTTACGTAACGATTAACAGTTCCACATATATTACTTATAGTGCTGTATTTAATCAAGGCTGCCAGGAACGTTCGTATGCAATTGCTGATGACGGTATTATGACATCTCAGAAACACCTTTAAGTTGTTTTACTGTTGTGTATTGTCCCCCCCCCCGGTGGGACAGTTTACGAACTTACAACGCTAAAATCCGGGGTTCGATTCCCCGCGGTGGGCCACAGCAGATAACCCCATGTGGTTTTGCTCTAAAACAAATAAACCGTAAAAATAAGGACGTAAATCAACGTATTTTCAAGTTATGTCTGTAATGAGGAAAAACAAAACTACCACTGGAACTCCTCGATGATTTGCATAACGTCTTTTGCACAAAATCTTGTGTCATATTTGATCGATCAACTGAAAAAAAAGTTATTTTAACATTTTATCGGTGCAGGATAGGTTGGTGAAGGCCCATTTGTACAGCATTGTACTGAGAGTTTTGGTGAAATCTATGTGAGTTCACAAAATTAAAGTGAAGTTTTAAATTTGATTTTCATTCGTTTCTGAAGACCTTATCTGATATTGAATAACTCCTTAATTAACCAAATGACACACGGGGAACGTGACATAATTAGCTCTACTTCAACAAGTTAGACGTCACGTCAGTTGCTGAGTTAGGTTTTGTTTTTGTAAAACATCGGTGTTACGCTGAGGTATCTAAGCAGGACATTGTTTTCCAATAGCTAGATTCTAGTCATATATTCATGAACTGGTGACGTAAGCCCAGAAAACAACTATGTCAGGGGAATAAACGAAATGTCACTCATTGACTAAGCATGACGTGAGAGTTATCGTGAATGTCAAGACGTTTACGTGTTTTAACCTACACAAAATTCGTTTAACTAAATTGTAGAAAACTAGAAAAATATTTGTGTTATACAGATTATTCTAGAAAAATATTTGTGTTATACAGATTATTCTAGAAAAATTTAAGGTGTAATGGTCCTTTATCTCCAGGACAATGATAAGACAGCAGACTTCGTAGCAGCAATAGGCCTAATCATTCTTCAAAATCAAGGTAATCCATTGTTTATGATTTCTTTTAATTAGCTATCTAATTATAAAGTGTGCAACAACTACTCCGTCTAATTATAAAGTGTGTAACAACGACTTCGGCAAACTTTGAATGTTTTTCAGGCACAAGCGTGGTAAAATATGAAATTACGACTATTAATAAGTTTAACGCTCTGTTCTTAAGTAGCACAACAGTGATTTCCAAACATTCTAATAACTACATTTTATTAGCAGCTGGTGAGACGTTGTAATTAATATGAGTGAATTAACAAAACATCCTAATTACTACCTTTTATTAGCTGCAGGCGAGGCGTTGTAATTTATATGAATGAATTAACAAAACATCCTAATAACTACCTTTTATTAGCTGCAGGCGAGGCGTTGTAATTTATATGAATGATTTAACAAAACATCCTAATTACTACCTTTTATTAGCTGCAGGCGAGGCGTTGTAATTTATATGAATGATTTAACAAAACATCCTAATAACTAACTTTTATTAGCTGCAGCGAGGCGTTGTAATTTATATGAATGAATTAACAAAACATCCTAATAACTACCTTTTATTAGCTGCTGGCGAGGCGTTGTAGTTGATATGAATGAATTAACAAAACATCCTAATAACTACCTTTTATTAGCTGCTGGCGA
>NW_013666047.1:589783-596626 GCF_000517525.1 Limulus polyphemus
CGTTGTAGTTGATATGAATGAATTAACAAAACATCCTAATAACTACCTTTTATTAACTGCTAGCGAGGCGTTGTAGTTGATATGAGTGAATCAACAAAACATCCTAATAACTACCTTTTATTAGCTGCTGGCGAGGCGTTGCAATTAATACAAGAAGTTATCAATCTTAACAAAAAATAATTTCGTCTTGATTGAATATCTTTAAAGTTGCCTTGTAAACGTTGTGATATGTTTAGGAATCTCATTGTTGAGTAATAAACTATTCAGCCCTGAAAATGATGTTCTAATTTTCCGTTTAAGTATTTATATCCGAAACGGTTGATAATTGATTTTTCTTTGTAATAATTTCCTAGTTACATCCGAAATGGTTGATAATTGATTTTTCTTGTTGTTAATTTGCTATTTACATCCGAAATGATTGATAATTGATTTTTCTTGATACAAATTTCCTATATACATCCGAAACGGTTGATAATTGATTTTTCTTGATACTAATTTCCTGTTCAGCCGTTTTGCAAAACCTCTCAATTGCAAATTAAATTATTCTTAAATTATTCTTACGTCAGTTAGTCCCTCCCCCACCTCCATTGGCTCAGCGGAAAGTCTAAATGCTTATAATGTTAAAAACCTGATTTCGGTATTCGTGGTAGGCGCAGCACAGATAGCCCATTTGTGCTTAAGTACAACCAAAACCAAAATTACGTCAGCTGGTAACTCGAAGGCGAAGGGCTATCAATGTTGTTGAACAGTGTTCGTGCAAATTAACTTGAATTCAGAAAGTATACAACGAACTTATAAACATAGTAAACATCGTTTATTAGAAAGAATAATCTATTCAATCTATGGATGCTCTCATAACCATAATAATTTAACAAAGAAACAACCATAACAATCGAACTCTTGTGATTCTAGAGTTTGTAATAACATTAGTGCTAATAATAACAATGCACTACAGCTTGCTATAAAATACTTCAAGGTCATTTGGGTCGAATCCTTTATTGACTTAGATCTTTATAATTTCTAATGATTGTTTAAAGTTAAATTTACACATTTCTTGTTAGATCGTTTAACTCAACATGATTCGAGTCTGTAGCTTGGAGGTGTATCTCGTATTTTCAGCCAAAGCAAAGTCTGTGACTCGTTTTCTGATGCCCCTTTCGTGTTCTATGTTTCAAGTTTCTGTTTATTTGTCTTATGTAGAACAGGCTGCATGAAATTTGTCACTTTGCCTTTTGGATATTCGCGCAAAGCTACGGAATGTTTGTTTGTAGTTAAGCACAAAGCTACGAAAAGGGCTATCTGTGCTCTACCCACCACGTGTATCAAAACCCGGTTTTTAGCGTTGTAAGTCCGCAGACATACTGCTGTGCCACTCGGGGGCGCTACATTAGGCGTTTATGCGCTAACTGTCCCTAATTGTGAATTGATAGACCAGAAGGGAAGGGCAATACAGTTAATCAACAGCGTCCATCGCCAACTCTTTGACTACTCTTGTCTGTCCGAATAATGGGATTTTGCTGTCGCTCTTATAACGCACCAATAGCCCAAACATACGGACGACGATGTTTTTTTATTATTATCTTACTTATGTACTTATTTATTTATTTTTGCGGTAATAGGATGTGAAAAATAAACCCGCAGGTCCACGGTCCGACACGTTAACATTTGGGCCACGCACGTTCCCTTATACATATTTATGCACATGTGGCCTTTCAACATAAGACAAACATGTATAAAAACCTCTTTTAATACTCTTAAAGAGATATGTTTTAACTGCATTATTCTCAAACCCAATTGCTGTAATCTTGTTCGTTAAAGTAAATATAAGTGTTTTCTATTAAAGTTGATTATACCCGGTGAATAAAATTAGGATAAAATCTCGTGTGCTAAAGGAATCTACTGAAATTAAGTCTACCAGATGTTGACTGGAAAATAATAAAAATTTTGTTAAAGAGTTTAAACAAAATGTTAATGTAAGTGAACCTAATATGATTAGATAACACCAAGCAGGTAAAATGGTCGTTGGTATACTAACAAATATCCCAGGAAATATATATATATATAAAGTACTCCACATTCAAGTTCTAAATTATTATTTCTTGACCACGTGCTGCCTGAGAGGATAAGGTTCTGGAACGATGATTTTTTGCTAGGAAACATACGATTAAAAAAGCAATGCATATTTACTCTCTACTTTTTAATAAAACAATTCTTACTGCCTTTAGGAGAAATGTTAAATGAGACATCTTATAATATTAACGTCAGCACTGTAAAAAAAAAACGATACTTACATATAATACCATGTTATTATTTATCTACGCAGTTATATAAGCTATAATTTCCTTATTGCAAGATTTCTTCTCACGTGAGTAACACGTAAAGTTTATGATATGTATAGGGCAATTCATCCTCTTAACATAAGTTCAACCACAGCTAATAAAATATTTTAGGTGCAGCAAGTAAAACTTTACTGCCAGGTTTTATTGAAATAGCCCAAGGAAGAAGTAACCTCGTTTTCGTCGCTTTAGTTTTCTGTCATCTCTGCAATTTCCAGTTTCCAAGAAAAACATCTTATCTCTACTGAGTTTGTGTAAAATGGCTGTCTATAAATCAAAATTTCTTTAATTATTTGACTTTTATGGCTTATCTATAGATTTTTTTATATATTTTAAAATGATTCTCTGTCGTTCGTCAACCATCTTATTCTGAATTCTTACGTAATGCTTTTCTTTAAGATGTTACTTAAGATATGGTTATAAGACTATTAATTTGCAATATTTATTTACTGAAAATATCAAACATCTCATAAAATCCTTAGTAATTAACTTTTTATTCACTCTGTTTTGCTATCGCTATCTTAAATCTGGTATTAAATACCCTTTTGGAAATTTCAACCTTCTGTTATCACTCGTCAGATAGCATACAGAAACCTAAACATTAATTCTTTTGTTGTTTTGGTCTGCACATACTGTATGAATATATATATATATATGTTTTGAAAACTGGCAACAAGTCTTAGCTAGTGAAAAAGTTAGAGTGTTGGAATGACACTATTTGGCCAGACTTCTAAGCACAGAAAGCATTTGGTATGTACGCTACTGATCAAAAACGCGTACCAGAAAATGTCTTTGCTATACTGCATAGAGTTTGAAAACAATAGGCAATACTACCAATCAATTCCACAATATAATGTAGTATCATAGTGTAATACAACATGGTAATTAACATTGAGAAAGCCTATTAACACCTTCACATGAATTAAACTATACTTTAAAAAAGGGCTTGAACAACATTTCATGTTTCACGCTAATCCAGAGTTATAAACAGGAACTATTAGAGCTCGTTTTTAACATCTCTCTCAGCTAGAAATCGATAAATATTTATATCATTTAACATTATTAAAGTGTCTATTTTGGTGGACCGAAACGATGCAGCAACTATTCATATATTTAACGTTGTTACAGTGTATTTTGGCGGACCGAAACGGCAGAGTTATTTTTCATACATTTAACGTTATTTAAGTGTCTATTTTGGTGGATCGAAATGGTGCAGCTATTATTCCTATGTTTAAGGTAGTTGGTTTTTCTTGGAAAATCCATTAAATATTCTACGAATAGCAGTGTTTCAAAAAAGAAAAAACAAACAAATATTTTTTTTACGTTTCAAATGATATAAGAAACGGAATTTGTACAGAACGTTTCAAGAACAAAATGTGATTTAAATTTAAAATATCGATCTGTTTAGCTTTGCAAACTTCATTTCACTAAAGAAATGTAATTAAGTTTATGTAAAAAGCGTTCTTACTCATTGAGTTACTATAATTAATTCACAATTATACGACGAGAAACACTTGTCTAGCTTAACGTTTGTAGAATGGGACTTATAAAGCTTCTCTAGCGTTTTCGTGTTTCGCAGCTATTCACAAGACCTCGCTCAACACTTGGAAAGCAATATTAAGAGCAAGGAGTTTACTAGTAAACACTCACAATACCATTCAACCACCTCATACAAGGCTGCACTCATCTACTAATGTTTTAACATACAGCCTGCACTTTTTTAACGAACTCTCACATTTTCCTTTCCTTTTAAACGTTAATAAGTTATTCTTTCAAAACAATGAAAATCTCACGCTGAATAGCATTTTATTTCAGGCTGTTGGGACACATCTTAGGCTGACGTGTTTGGAAATCATTTTAATGATATGCAAAAATTCTTAAGAGAAATTGAATTAACTTGAATGTGCACGTGAAAAAGGAAATAAGTTTAAGTAACATAAAATACATATGAAAGTGGAAATAAGTTTAAGTAAAATACCTGTGAAAATGGAAATACGTTTAAGTAATATAAAATACACATGAAAAAGAAAATGAGTTTAAGTAACATAAAACACACGTGAAAGTGGAAATAAGTTTAAGTAACATAAAATACGGGTGAAAGTGGAAATGCTTTTAAGTAACTTAAAATACAGGTAAAAGTGGAAATGAGTTAAAGTAACATAAAATACACGTGATAAAGGAAATGAGTTTAAGTAATATAAAATACACATGAATAAGGAAATGAGTTTATGTAACATAAATTACACGTGAAAGTGGAAATGAGTTTAAGTAACATAAAATACACGTGAAAGTGGAAATGAGTTTAAGTAACATAAAATACGTGAACAAATGTATGTGTTTTTTTCAACTAGTAAGTATTATAAAAGCATACTTTTAAACTTAACTTTAAGATTTGCATTTTTCTTTTCTGGCTATCACTTCTCTATTCATATTTCACGTAACATTTAATGGCGTGCACGTAAAGGGTGTCCGGTAAATATGCTAAAAAATTGGTTGTGTTTAAAATTTGCTACTACAATTCCCGGAGCACCCTTTATTATGAATTAACGGCGACTTGCTTGTTTGTTGATAACCATAAAGCTACACAATGGACTATCTGTGTTTTGCCTACCGTGAAACCCGAATTTCAATGTTATGAGCTGTGAGACGTGCAACCCGAGAGCCTTTAAAGAGAAATATTGTTGAAGTAT
The DNA here is from genome assembly GCF_000517525.1 of Limulus polyphemus. Classification (NCBI taxonomy): domain Eukaryota; kingdom Metazoa; phylum Arthropoda; class Merostomata; order Xiphosura; family Limulidae; genus Limulus; species Limulus polyphemus. The sequence continues at coordinate 594,810 of NW_013666047.1, forward strand.
AAATTATGTGTGTGTGTGTGTGTTTGGAATGTTTTATATAATGACCTTATTATTTTGTTTCTAGTTTAAAACAAATATGATAATCTTACTAAATGCAAACACACACACATACACACACTAGTTAGTGAACGTAAAATATGTACCTCTCTTTTTAATTCTAAAACTTAGATTTTAATCGTCAGTAAGGTAGCAACTGATGTTTCATTGACAGTAAGCTATCAGCCGATGCTTCATTCACAGTAAGGTGTCAACTGATGCTTCATTGATAATAAGGTGTCAACTGATGTTTCATTGACAGTAAGCTACCAACCGATGCTTCATTCACAGTAAGGTGTCAACTGATGCTTCATTGATAATAAGGTGTCAACTGATGTTTCATTGACAGTAAGCTGTCACCCGATGCTTCATTCACAGTAAGGTGTCAACTGATGTTTCATTGACAGTAAGTTATCAACTGATGTTTCATTAACAATAAGCTATCAACTGATGTTTCATTAACAGTAAGGTATGAACTGATTATTCATTAATAGCAAGGTATCAACTGATGATTCATTAACAGTAAAGTGTCAATGAACTGGCGTTTCATTGACAGTTAGGTATCAACTGAATGTTCATCGATAGTTTTACAAATGTAACTGTTAAACGCACTGAATATATCCAGTATTAACGGTATATGAAATGACTTAAAATGTTTTAACTGAAATAAGGTGGGGAATTTGTAAGGTTTCTTTTTCTTTTCTTTTTTTTTTTTCTGGTTTTTGTTGAACTTCGCACAAAGCTATTCGAGGACTATCTGCGCTAGCCGTCCCTAATTTAAAAGTAACAAATTAGAGGGAGTCAGCTAGTCAACACCACCCATCGCCAACTCTTGAGCTAACTACCAGGTCATGCCAGGCCATTTGCAAAAGAAATAAGCCAATAAAAGCATTACTTCAATTATATTATGTATTTTTTCTTAGTGTAGAAAGGTGGATGTATAGATGAAATATATAGGAGGTTATTACTCAGACCATTAGCATCAGAGAGTTTAACAAAAGAAAGCTTTTCATGAAAAATATAATGGTAGCTAAAAAAATCTCTAAGTGATAATAAAGACTGGAAAATAGAAATACAGTTTTATTGAAACCGTGAGGTTTATAATGAACTAAAGCTTAGTGAACACTATAATAAGAACCTTAGCTGTAGTATTTACTTAAGTTTTTACCGTTATATCGCTCATTATTTTGGTATTTCATTTTTTTTTATCCAACAACAATAGTTTGTTTGCATTTTCCTTAATCCTTACTGCCAATGGTCTGAAAAGAGTTGGTGGTGGATGATGTTGACTAGCTGTCTTCCCCCTATGATATCATTGCTAAATTAAGAACGGTTAGCGATAGCCTTCGTGTAGCTTTTGTGCGAAATTCCAAACACAAAAAACTGTTATATCAGTTTGTAGAAATGTACATCGTTCATCTGATTGATCAAAATCCTACATTTAACCACTATTGTTTGCATATATATAATAAATACAATATTCAATACTGTTAGTGACTAAATCCTACATTTAACCAATATTGTTTATATATATACATAATAAATATGATATTCAATACTGTTAGTGACTTGAAAAGAGTACAAATATTTTAATGCATTTTATACTATAAAACTAATTGCTAATAACTTCGTCCCTAAGTATTTTAATGCATTTTATACTATAAAACCAATTGCTAATAACTTCGTCCCTAAGTATTTTAATGTATTTTATACTATAAATCAATTGCTAATAACTTCGTCCCTAAGTATTTTAATACATTTTTATACTATAAAACCAACTG
>NW_013666047.1:597626-603163 GCF_000517525.1 Limulus polyphemus
CGTAGCTTTGCGCTTAACAACAACCAAACCAATAACTTCAATATTGTTCTCTTTACAGTTAACTTTCAACAAAATATTTTTACCACATAAAAGAAATATTCGTAGGAATTACTATATATTTTTTAGTTTGAAAATTCGAAAATTAACACACTGACACATGAATGCATAACTACGCAAAATAAATTTCAAAGAATAAACCCAGGAAAACAATTTACTGTTACGAGAGAGTTAGCTAGTGAGAAAATCAAATATTTCACCAAAAAGAAAAACATTTAGGGTTTCTATCTATACAATAAATGAAGACCGATGTACTATTCGATTTGCAGGTAGTTTGTTGTAAGAACTGCCCTACTTGAAAATATTAGCACGTTAACCCTTTATTTCATTTACCACAGAACTTACTTGGTTGCGACTTGTATTCGGGTTCAATACCAAGCCTAAAAAACGTAAAAATGAAGTTACCACATGAAAACTAGTGCCCAACTACTAGTCGTCCCCTGGTCTTGGGAAGAATGTAGTGATTTTGGTTGTTAAAAAAACATGACTTACTACCAAACTAGTCATTTGGCTTGGGGAAAATCAACTGTAATGAAAAAAATTCACGAAGTTAGAAGTTCGAACATCATTAATCTTACTTAACTTGGTAACTACCAGTTTGCCCCCCAGTGGCAAAGCGGTATGTCTGCGGACTTACGACGCTAGAAACCGGGTTTCGATACCTGTGGTGGGCAGAGCACAGATAGCCCATTGTGTAGCTTTGTGCTTAATTTCAAACAAACAAACTACCAGTTTACTTTACCTACTAGTACTAAGCACCATATAATTTAACCTACTAAATTACTGGATTGATTTATTTATTAACGAACATATGGTTTAATTTGTTAATTACCAAAGGATTCTACTTGCTAAACCTCAAATTATTCTACTTACTAATTCTTAAAATATTTCATTTGTTTATTATCAAATTATTTTACCTACTCATCACTAAAACATTTTATTTCCATGTTGCAAGATACGTATACTTATTGACCAAAACAGGATCTCACTTGCCATGCACCGAATGATTTTACTTTAAAATCACTAAAATGTTTCTTATTTTTGTTTCTGAAAGTTTAGATTTGTTTTATAACCCATAAAACACACTGTACACTTCAATTGCAAAACTTAAATTGAACACATTACGCTTTACTGTGTGATTTTCAGTAACTAAGTATCACATAAACTGTTGGATATTCTATTGATCAATTTACACTCAACTGTCTTATTTATTATCAATTCTTTTACACGTTATTTGTTGAATATCCTACTGATCATTTTACACATCAACTGTATTATTTACTACCAATTATTTTACACATCAACTGTTGAATATCCTACTGATCATTTTACACATCAACTGTATTATTTACTACAATTCTTTTACACATCAGTTGTTGCATATCTTACTGATCATTTTACACATCCACTGTATTATTTACTACCAATTCTTTTACACATCAGTTATTGAATATCCTAGTAATCGCCCCCCCCCCAGTATCAAAGTGGTATGTCTGCGGACTTACAACGCTAGAATCCGGGTTTCGATACCCGTGGTGGGCAGAGCACAGATAGCTCAATGTGTAGCTTTGTGCTTAACTTCAAACAAACAAACAATCCTAGTGATCATTTTACACATCATCTGTGTCATTACATATTGATCTACATTTCGGCTGAGTTATTAACTACTAGTCACTTTACACTTCAACTGTTACTTTTATCACCTTACGTTTCAGTTGGTGAATTTACATTGATCAGATTTCCTTGTAGTGAACCTTAGCTGTTTAGTAATTCAAAGGAGATTTTTCCTTATATTATATTGCTCATTAGGCCTACGTTAAAGATAAGTATACCTTTAGATCGCCCTGTATTTCTGACACATATCTATGTGTTGTATGTAGTGTAGATAAAACAAGAAAATTAATACCAATACCAACAAAAACTTAAAGCACAATATATCATTTTTAAAGTTTATTTCCAAACAATACCAAGAATAATTGACTTAATTAAAATATAACGTCCTTCCTGAAGAGGGCGAGGAGGGCGATGTGTTAATTTTTGTATGCATGTTTTAGCAAGAACATCGAGAGAATGTGAGACGTGTTTCTCATCCCTTTCAAAGGCGCCCTCTGACGATGACTCATAATTAGGAAACTCTAATATACTCTTGTACCCATGGTCTAATTATTTTTAATAATTATAATTAATCGAAAAATGAGAAAATCAATAAAATAGTTTTGGCTGTTTTTTCGCTCTTTAAGGTTGTGGCCAGCTTATATTTCACGATCACTTTTATGAACGTAGTTTTAATAGGTAACCACGTAGTTGGTCAGCGTAACTAAAAGTGAGGAAACAAAAATTAGAAGGAATATGCCAGCTTTTAAGAAAATACATGTTTCTTGTTTACACTCAATGCAACATTTAACGTACATGTCCGAATTTTAGATTGTTATTTTATACAAGGATTAACATGTGTGAGATATTTGGATATTCATTTAAAATTATAAAAAAAGTGTTTATTAGAAACTAAAGTTTTTGAATTTATCAGATATATATATATCACAGGTCGACTAAAGAAACCTGTCCAGGTTTACCTGCAATAACTTTGGAGTATCTCCTTCTCTTCTAAAGCTGTATTAATAAAAACTGACAACTTGAAAAAAACTTGAAGGTTTTTATGATGCAAATATTTTTGAAATCCAACAACAAATAAATAAATGGTTTGTTTTGTAATTAAGCACAAAGCTACACATCGGGCTATCTGTGCTCTGCCCACCACGGGTATCGAAACCCGGATTCTAGCGCTGTAAGTCTGCAGACATACCGCTGTGCCACTGGGGGCAAATAAATGGTGAAATTTAAATGTAATTTGGTATTAAAAAATTAGAAATTGACCTTGTTTTTAGCAATATTAATTTAGAGATTCTCCAAAGTCTCCCTGTGGGACACAAGTAAGTCTACGGATTTACAACGCTAAAATCCGAGGTTCATTGCCAGCGGGTAGATAGCCCTTTAGCAATTTTAACTTTGAGATTCTCCAAAGTCTCTCGGTGGGACAGTGGTAAGTCTACGGATTTACAACGCTAAAATCCGGGGTTCAATGCCGACGATGGACACGGTAGATAACCCATTGTGGCTATGTTCTAAAACAAACAAACTTTACCGAAATGTTCACTGGTTTTTGGTAGCGTACTATATAAAGTGTAATATGCCATAAGAAAAAGTTTTAATTCTGGAAAATAAAGTGTTAATGTAAATTTTACAGATGACATAATAAGACATTCATATTTAAATTTTTGATGACCATAAAAAACGTTTTTTGGAATAATATATTATGTTTTTCCTTAAGATGAGGAACTCCTTTTAAAACGGAAATCTCCAGCTGTGATATCAATTGAATAACTTTAGTGAGCTTAAGTTAGAAAATAGCTGTTTCTGCAGCTTGTTTGTTTGTTTTTCGGATATTCATACAAAGTTAAACAAATGCTGTCTGCGCTAACTGTTCTTAATTTTGGACTAATAGAAGAAAGGCAGTTAGTTAGTCAACAACACCAGAAGTCAACCACCAGAATTATACTCTATAAGTCCTCCATTGTAAGAAAAAAAAACGAAATTATATTCTAGACGTTATCTTTTATAAAATATAACCACCAAATTCATTCGCTAGAAGTCAGTAGAGGGCCTTCACTATAAAATAAGAACCGTCAACAGTATAACCTAAATGTCATACTTTGTCAGATAATGAATGATTTTGTGAAATATTACGTTTCGAGAATGTGCTCATTTTACATCAAAACCAAAAACAGGAAGTTGTCTTTATATCTTGAAATTTAAGAATCCAAATCATGCCTAGCCTTTATTGACTGACCGTTTAGTGGAGACTATTGCCCCAAGAAAAACATAGGAAATAATTAAATCTCGAGATTCTGGGCAATTGCTTATTGAATCACAAAATGTGAAGTACTTCCTGTCTCACTAAGTGTAGCTTTAATCATAAGACGAGTGATCTCAATAATACTCGAAAAGTAGAGCAGCCATCAAGTGTAACTTGATATTACTACACTTCTATTTTAACTTCAGAGAATTAGAAATTATTACGGGGGTTATTGTACCCATGACTTGATTAAAACTGAAAACAAATTAGTATTGATTAATATATTAGCTACTTTTTGTAACTAATTCTTTTTTGTTTTTGCTTTGCAATGGCGTTGTGTTTCTAGAATTGAGCGATATATATATTAAATTTGTACGTGTGCTATGGCTTTAACAGGAAAACCTCGTGGTACTATGAATTTTTAAAATCTAATAAGAAATATTCAACTACCTTTTTTTTGTTTAGTTATCATTAATAGCAGACAGAGCAGCAGTAGAAACTAATAATTTTCAACTATAAATTAAGTATTTTATATTAATCTATAAACAGTTTATCAAAATACTTTTGCCCGGTTCTACCTGAATTACATGTTCCTTCCGCGTTAAAAAAAGTTCTACAAAATCTTTCTAATGAAAAATTTACAGCTCCTCTAAACATATCAAACAAAATTTGCTCCCACACGTCTCAGTACTGGATTAAGCTGTACACTTGTTTAAAACTTATCAATTGTGAATAATTTCACATAGAAATGATAATATATGGATTACTTTATCGTTTCTTATAGCCCCTAAGTGGCTCAGCGGTAAGTTTGAAGGCTTATAACGCTAAAAACCGGGTTTTGATACCCGTGGTGATCAGAGCACAGGTAGCCCATTATGCTTAACAAGAAACAAACAAGGAAACATCTTGTATATTACTAAACAATTATATTAAGAAGGCCCGGCATGGCCACGTGGTTAGGGTACTCGACTCGCAATCTGCGGGTCGCGGGTTCGAATCCCCTCACGCCAAACATGCTCGCTCTTTCAGCCGTGGGGGCGTTATATGTGACGGTCAATCCCACTATTCGTTGATAAAAGAGTAGCCCAAGAGTTGGCGGTGGGTGGTGATGAGTAACTGCCTTCCCTCTAGTCTTACACTGCAAAATTGGGGACGGCTACCGCAGATAGCCCTCGTGTAGCTTTGCGTGAAATCCATAACAATCAATTATATCAAGCTATTATTCCGTTAAACAAGGGTAGCTCAAAAATTATACTCTGGATGTCATCCTTTTTAAAATAAAACCACCAGAATTATACTCTGGATGTCATCCTTTTTAAAATAAAATCTTTTATAAAATGAAACTACTAAAATGTATACTCTAGATGTCTTTCATTGTAATAAAAAACAAAAATATACACTAGATGTCATCCTTTTAAAAATAAAACCACCAAAACTATATACTAGAGGTCTTCCACTGTTAAAAAAACAGCAACAGAAATTATACTCTAGATGCCATCCTTTATAAAATAAGACCACCAAAAATTGACATCTGGAGTATAGTTTTTATTTGTTTGTTTTTATTACAATGAGACCTCTAGGGTATAATTTTTATTTGTTTGTTTTTATTACAATGAGACCTCTAGGG
>NW_013666048.1:0-10586 GCF_000517525.1 Limulus polyphemus
TATCCAGTCGTGTTTTCTGACGTATCTATTTCGAGTGCGCGTCTATTTTGAGTATTTTTCATTCAGTGTTTTCTCTGTGTTTTTTTATTGACTTATTAAGCTTTTGTTTGACTTGTTATTGGGTGGTTTGGAATGAGTTCCGCCACCCCCCTGACTCGACCACAATCGGTCAGGTTTATTGTACCTGCAGACACCTTGCCCTCCAATGTGATTGACTCTTTGTGTGAGAGCCTTGGGGCAGTGTTGTGGACAATCTCCAGCACTTTGGTGCTGGACGTTATATCGCCACACTATCCACTCAGGCTGTGGCGCATCTGCTAGTGGGTCGGGGTCATTCACCCTGAATGGTGCTCCCGTTCCTGTGAGTCCTGCGGGACAGAACATTAAGTGGATGACTTAGCGTTCGGCACCATATGAGATGCCCCATACTGTCATCAGTAATGCACTGCAGCAGTATGGAAAAGTTTCCAAAATCGAATATGAGTGCTACCCGTCCCGATCAGGCGTCTGCACGGGTAATAGACGGATTCGTATAGATATGAAGATTCCAGTACCCAATTTTTTTTAAAATTGAAAACTGCACGGTCATGGTGAATTATGCTGGTATGCGTCGGCTGTGTCGCCATTGTGGTCTCGAGGGTCATTTGGCCAATCAGTGTGTTACCCCAAAATGTGGCCGTTGTTTATTATTTGGTCACGAGGAAGACGCCTGTACCATCACTTGTGACGTGTGTCAGGGAGATCACCGTTCTTCTATTTGCCCTTCGAGAGCACCGACCTACGCAAGTAAAGTTTCTGGTACTAACCAAGAACATACCACCTCCCCTTCTCCTCCAGTGCCAGGTTCGTCTCTGACTAATCCAAGTGGTGATATCCATCCTTTGGAGGAGCAGGCTGTATCTCTACCTTCTGGTCCAGCTGAGGAGGATTCCTCGACAAGCACCAGCACCGTTGCTCCTCCTTCACCTGTCACCTCGCCTGTCACGATGGAATCTCCGGACATCGATCTTTCACCTAATATTGAAGTGGAGGATTCCTCCGTAAAGGTGTCTTCCCTCCCTGATTCGTCAGATATTGCCTCTAGTCCAGTAGAGGTCCTTGAGGGTTCTGAGGAACCCTCATCGGACAATTCATCAGTTTCTGCAGTCCCCGTGGAAGTAGATGTTCGTCAGATGTCCCCAGCTGCGGCTACTCCTGCACCTTGTAAACCTCCCTATATCTGTGCCTCCTCTACGTTCGGAACTCTGTCATGGGGCATCCTGGTCCTCCCAAGTGGTTGCCCGGCCGCCCACAACTAACATTGTCCAGCCAATAGATCCTCTTACTCTCAAGCGTGCAATGAGCCTCTCACTGCCTGATGTGGGGGTAAAGCAGCAGCATCTGTAGTCCTATACTCCCTCTTGCGACCTGATGTTTCGCCCCTTTTCTCACTTGAGGGTGGGAGGATTCAATTGGCATTTTTACTTTTATTGTATTTAATACTGTTAAGTTGTACATAATGCAAAGCCTTCAGCTTCTTTCACCTTGTACATATTGTGAAGAGAATGTTTATTTTTGTACATACTGTAAATTGCAGATTTCTTCTGTGCTTTGTACATATTTTTTTGGGAAAAACAAAACTTTTTTCCACATTTTATAGTTTTTATTACGTGTTTTGTTCATTATGTCAAGCCTTTATTTTGTAATCTATCTGTTCATTTTGTATCAACTTTGTTATAAATAAATCTCAAATTGGTATCATATATCATGGCTGGAATCCATATGATGTCCTCCTCATTAATCCTCTGACCCCAGCATGGGGTTATGATTGTATGCACATACAGTAACCTGGGGTGAAGTTGGAAAGCGTGGGTTCTGGAAATCTCCCCAAACGTTGGTCCAGTGCTCCGGGGTACTTGTACCGTCCTGGAGGAACCGTTCTAGCTTGGCTGGCCTCCAAATTAATCCAAAAATAGATTATGTTTACTTTCAGATGTGGTATCTATGTTAGGAAAAAATTTTTAAAATACTTGGAAGTTCCGATATCTCTCAATAGATGGAGAAGAAATGTAAAAAAAATACTTGGAAGTTCAGTTATCTCTCAATAGATGGAGAAAAAATACTTGGAAGTTCATTTATCTCTAAATAGATGGAGAAAAAAAATACTTGGAAGTCAAGTTATCAAAGGCGACTGCAGGAATGAACTCTCATTGCAGGTACTTACACAAAAAGCGCTCTGATTTCCAAATTTGCCAAATTTTTTATGTCACTGATTTTCCTAAAACTTATATTACTGTCAGATGCAAAAATCAGATTGGACAAATTTGGACATTTTTACTTACACTTACTCTAACGAATTACTTCAAAACATATGATTGCACATGTAATATATTGTGACATGTAAAGGCCCGGCATGGCCAGGTGGTTAGGGCGCTCGACTCGCAATCTGAGGGTCGCGGGTTCGAATCCCCATCACATCAAACATGATCGCTCTTTCAGCCGTGGGGGCGTTATTATGTAACGGTTAATCCCACTATTCGTTGGTAAAAACAATAACCCAAGAGTTGGCGGTGATGACTAGCTGTCTTCTCTCTAGTCTTACACTGCTAAATTAGGGACGGCTAGTGCAGATAGCCCTCGTGTAGTTTTGAGCAAAATTCAAAACAAATCTTCTCCGAAACTTTCCGCCTTACACTACCATTTGTGGTGACTTTCTTTCTACAAATTATATTTTTAGTAAGACAATATTGTTTTTAAAATGTTTTCTACCACAAGGTTTCTGACTGCTTAACACATCGAGACTATTATGCAGAGTTAATTAACTCTGACGTTCCACTTTAGTTTTATTATGGCTGACCTGCTTCGACTTCTTCACTTTACAGAGTGCGGTATCAGATATATCGAAAAATAACCAGGCGCGTCGTCGGCTGAACTCCCACACAATGTTGACTTGATCTTGACACACGAATACGTCTAATACAAATATCCTTGCTAATTAGGAAGCTATGGCTGTATACGAACGAAACAATAAACCTTGTCATGTTCTACCTGTAATACACTGGTTAATAAATCATATATGGGTAATCTAATTGCATACACCAGAGTAACTGGTATTTTTTTTTGTTACTTCAGCTATAGTTTAATTCATATTGCGTCAACGATAAAGAGCAGGTAAAACAAGATTTTGTTTTTAAGAACTGTCTGGTAATAATACAGAATAGAGGTTTATCATTCCAAAAATTGTTAGATTAGTGCTCAGGACAAACAAAATGTAGTTTGTTAAACGATGTAGACGTTTCAGTGTTTATCCAGCACAGCTTCTCCCAGTTGAGTTTTAGGTTTTTGCCTCACACTTGAAGTTGCTGACGTTTTATTACTTCCTAAGCTACTTAACGATACATCGGTTATTTTTTATTCCATGTTTTAAGTAATATCGCTCTCTAAAACAACTTACTAACGAGTTTTTGTTTTAATTTTGTCATCCAGAAGGTTTGGGGACAAGAACAAAGAATTCATAGACAAACATGAGGGATCCTCAATAACCGCGGGTGTAATATTAGATCTGAAATCAGTCATAAGATGGAACTATGAGCTAAAAGTTTGTACTTAAAAAGAAACTCGGTGCCATTCTTTGATCCGCTATGCCACGGCTAAAAATGTGTCACTTCACCTGCATTCAGAAAACTCACTATTGAATTTGTTCGTGCCTTATCAAAAATATATTTACTATAAAATTGTAAAATTATGAAAATGTGATACATTCCTATAGCAACACTCTATGGACAAATAATTATATACCATACTAATTCCCATTGTGTATTTGTTTGTTCGCGAGCACCACCCACAGTTTTGGATCTAGTATAACCAAACTTGGTAGGCAGTTTCGTGGGAATTGAGGGGGGGGGGGGTTTCTTACCTATTTGGCGGAAGACTAAAACGTCCACGGAAGGTCACCAGGCATGATGCGGGGGGAGGGATTAGAAGTAGATCTGAAAGTCTCTAATTACACTTACACTAGTCAGAGCACCCCAACGGCTACATGTACGTGAGAATTGTAATTTTACTGCTTCAGATCACAAATGCAGATATAATTTTGGTAACTTTGTGACTTCTAACACTGAAGTGTCATCAAGTTTATACCAGTGGTAACATCAAATAGTTTGTTACCTCCAACACTGGTATGGTTCAAGTATATACCAGTGGTGACAACAGTAGTTTTTTTACCTCCAACACTGATAAGGTCCAAGTCTATGCCAATGGTAACAACCAATGGTTTTATCTCCAACACTGATAAGGTCCAAGTCTATACCAGTGGTTTTGTTACCTCCAACAGTGATAAGGTCCAAGTATATATCAGTGGTAACATCAAGTAGTCTTGTTACTCCCAACAATGATAAGGTCCAAGTCTATGCCAATGGTAACATCCAGTGGTTTTGTTACCTCCAACACTGATAAGGTCCAAGTCTATACCAGTTGTAACATCCAGTGGTTTTGTTACCTCCAACACTGACAAGGTCCAAGTATATACCAGTGGTAACATCCAGTGGTTTTGTTACCTCCAACACTGGTAAGATCCAAGTCTATATCAGTGGTAACATCCAGTGGTTTTGTTACCTCCAACACTGATAAGGTCCAAGTATATATCAGTGGTAACATCCAGTAGTTTTGTTACCTCCAACACTGACAAGGTCCAAGTATATACCAGTGGTTTTGTTACCTCCAACACTGGTAAGATCCGAGTCTATATCAGTGGTAACATCCAGTGGTTTTGTTACCTCCAACACTGATAAGGTCCAAGTCTATACCAGTGGTAACATCCAGTGGTTTGTTACCTCCAACACTGGTAAGGTTCAAGAATATACCAGTGGTAACATCCGATAGTTTTGTTACTCCCAACAATGATAAGGTCCAAGTCTATGCCAATGGTAACAACCAATGGTTTTGTTACCTCCAACACTGATAAGGTCCAAGTCTATACCAGTGGTAACATCCAGTGGTTTTGTTACCTCCAACACTGGTAAGATCCAAGTCTATATCAGTGGTAACATCCAGTGGTTTTGTTACCTCCAACACTGGTAAGATCCAAGTCTATATCAGTGGTAACATCCAGTGGTTTTGTTACCTCCAACACTGATAAGGTCCAAGTATATACCAGTGGTAACATCCAATAGTTTGTTACCTCCAACACTGGTATGGTTCAAGAATATACCAGTGGTAACATCCAATAGTTTTGTTACCCCCAACAATGATAAGGTCCAAGTCTATACCAATAGTTTTGTTACCTCCAACACTGATAAGGTCCAAGGCTATACCAGCAGTTTTGTTACCTCCAACACTGGTAAGGTTCAAGTATATACCAGTGGTAACATCCAGTGGTTTTGTTACCTCCAACACTGATAAGGTCCAAGTCTATACCAGTGGTAACATCCAGTAGCTTTGTTACCTCCAACACTGATAAGGTCCAAGTCTATACTAGTGGTAACATCCGATAGTTTTGTTACTCCCAACAATGATAAGGTCCAAGTCTATACCAGTGGTAACATCCAATAGTTTTGCTACCTCCAACACCGATAAAGTTCAAGTCTATACCAGTGGTAACATCCAGTAGTTTTATATAAACATAAAATATGTTACATAGCTGTTGGGTATTCCTACTGGTATAAACATAAAACTATGTTACATAGCTGTTGGGTGTTCCTACTGGTATAAACATAATCTTATGTTATATAGCCATTGGATATTACTACTGGTATGAACATAAAACTATGTTATATAGCCATTGGATGTTACTACTGGTATAAACAAACAAGTTATCAGTATTTTCTTCCATGTAGTTGTTAAGGTGTTCTCACTAATGCAAACATAAATTAGACATGGGCATTTTTGTCACATAGCCTTTGGGATATTCCACTTATGGTCTTGGACCAGTCATCTTATTCCACATGAGCCACTCACTTGAATTAAAAGTTTTCATAACAATGAGATTGTTTTATTACCAGTAATATATATAGTCTATGATTAGTGTTAAAGGTATTTAACCCACTAAGAAGTTGAGTCAACCATTAGATTTATAGGTCACACAACTAATGGAGTTTATTAACATGTCAAAAGTCATATACTCTCTGGGATACTTTTCCAAGTAATGAAATGAATCATTAATTAGTTTGAAATGTGACACCAGTAACTACTCGGATGAACTATTAGTGATAAAGGTCACACTGTTATTAGAAAGTTACCTCTAGTATAGACTTGGACCTTATCAGTGTTGGAAGTAACCCAGTAGGAACACCCAACAGCTATGTAACATATTTTTTATGTTTATACCAGTAGTAACATCCAACAGCTATGTAACATATTTTTATGTTTATACCAATATGAACATCAACAGCTATGTGACAAGTAGATTATGTTTATAATACTAGGAACACCCAACAGCTCTGTGACCTTCAACATTATTAACTGAGAAGATCCTAAAAGCTTTGTGACCTTCATTACTAGTGATTGATTTACTATTTGTTTTTGTATAATTGATATCATGTGTGGATATTAATGGTTGAATTATATAATGCCATTCATTAATGCTTTTCATGCTTTTTCTGAATTGATAATGGTGAAGTTGTTCCTTCTATAGACTTATTTGTTAGGTAATTTCTGTAGTAACACTGCTCATGTTATTTGTAAATTGACATGGAACCTGTAAAATTCTAATACACCTGTAAGGTCATTCAATCATACAGTGTATGAATCTAATATTATACTATTTGTTGCTTTAACTAAATTTCATCATCCACATAATTATATCAAGCTCTGGTCAACTTTCACTCTTCTTTAACAACTACTTTTATAATAAAATATTAAGTGTTTTTAAACTGCAATATGTACACTTACTTACACCTGTTTAAACATATACAGATATACATTACCTCCAATAAACTTTAACACTAATATATCAGAAAAATTAATACTATTAAGAATTTAAATCAATAATTTGTTTTTTATTGGCCATTAGTTTAGTATCTGAATAAAGCATTACGAATTATCACAAACATAACACACCTTCAAAGAACTAAAACTTTTAGTTTTCTTGTACATTTTTTATGTGTTTATCATATTCAAGATATATTTTATTTGAAAAATTATGAATAAATGTTAAATGTTTATTTTCAATTCAGGTAATAAGTTGTTTGTTATCCAACTACAATGCATCCAGCAAATCAAATTCAAATTTTCCTTCTCATACCTTGAATAATTTCAATAAATTTAAGTGCTAAGTAACATTAAAAACTACCTTCACTACTCAATATACCCTTTATATGTTTTTAACACAATTCAAAATTTCACAAACTGTCCAGCTCATTTTAGAAAACATAACTGATAAAATTATTCTTTATTTAATGCAATAAAATATAATAAACCTTTTCTCATGATCAACATTTTCTTGTGCATTGATGAAAGATTACATTTTCTTTCTTTTTTTTAATCACAGGGTTTTTAACATTTTAACTCAATTATCACTAGTAATACTAATTCTGCCATCCAAATCACTTGAAAAAAATTAAAGTTCAGTAGATGTTAACTTTGAAATGGTGGTGACAAAATGACAGCATCAGAGTTTTATGTTCTGGTACTTCTTCAGTTCTTCTAGAGATACTGATGGAGTTAGATTCTGTAAGGCAACATCAAAGTCTTTTTCTTCTATTACCATACAAGCATTTGTAACATCTATTTGACCTGCAAATAGACCAGACATCATTAGTTTTTTAAACACAACAATTCTCATTCATTGGCTCTATAAGATAAAAAACAACTGCTTCTTGTTATTTGAGCTTCAATGAAACAGTACAATTTTTAACTAACTCTCAGCAAGTCATCATATTACAGTTTATAAACACTATTGCATAACACTTTAAAATTTATGATTCAAATAAATCTCAATGGGTAAGTGGAGTACTAGTCTGAAAACATTTTTTTTTACCTGATTAAATTGGAAGTTATAAAAATCATATTTATATATAACTAACTAATAATATACAAAATATACTATCTGGAGTCTAATTCCTTCTAGTATATAGAGCTTGATGTTCAAATATCAAACAAGTTTTAATGGAAATATATCTGATGCATAGAGTATTGATGCAAATATTGAAAAACTGTTCACACACATTAAAAAGAACAGAAACCATTTGTTTACATGAAAACAATCTGCAACATTTGTTCTCACTGACGTAGATACATATATATAATACACCATTAAATGCTTAAAGAGTGAACTTAGCTTAATTTACATCAGCTACTAATATTTTCAGTTTCATTTTTATGATGAATCACTATTTGATATGGATGGTCAGAGCAGTCTTATTAACATTTTCCTAAAAACATGCCTTAGTTTCATGTAATTGATGATATATATATATATATATATATTGCCTAGGCCACTACTATGTCATTGTTATTCCAGGCATTGTAATGAGTCCCAGTACTGAGTGACAGGCCTTGCTGATAACAGATGTGATATAGTGTGGTTGACATATTGTTACATGTTATTTTTTTTGCTTTCACCTATAAGTTCTTAGAATTACTAATGTAGTTTTCTCTCATTGACCCTGTGGTTGATCGACTTGCTCCAATAACAAAAAGACTAGCTTGTTGATTTGGCAATTCTTCTGAAAGAAGATAAAACCAATTCAAGTAAAATAAAATTAATAAACAATAAGTTTTTGTTTTGTTTGAAGTTAAGCCCAAAGCTACATAATGGGCTATCTGTGCTCTGCCAACCACGAGTATCGAAACCCGGTTTCTAGAGTTGTAAGTCCGCAGACATACTGCTGTGCCACTGGGGGCAATAAGTGTTAAAAATTAAATAAATAATACTATTTTAATAATCCTTACCTTGATTCTGATTTGTAAATGACTTAAATGAAAGTGATAATAATTACACTTCACTTACTTAATCTAGTTCACACTATAAGTCATTATTCATGAACGTTGATGATGATATAGATAGTGCATTGACCACTACTATGTCTGTCCTTTCCCATCCAGTCTGATAGGCCATGGTAGTATTGAGCAAAAGCCCCATCAGTACTGAATAAGGGATATGTAGTGTGGCAGACATATTATTACATATTCTTTTTACCTTTCATCAAAAGGTTCTTAAAATTGGTACTTAACATGAGGAATTTTAATGTCAAATAGCTGGTTGATGACTAACAGGAGAAATAAATTGTATTGAAGGTTTTGTCACTGGCAAAGAAAAATGATTTTTTTCATGCAATTCTGTATAACAACATTTTCAACTTTCTTATTACAGGCTTGGTTGATTCGACCAAGTTCATGACCCCAAATTGACCTTTGGAGTTTTCATACTATAACTTTTAACATGTTTTGTATATCTTCACACAATTTTGCAAGCTTTCATGTAAATACTACAAGTTTTTGTAGACAAAAAATCAGAATTTTTAATGAAATATTTTTACTAGATTTATCAAGATTATCGAGTCTTTTTTTTTACTAGTCCTAGTGCAAAGTGATTTTCATGTTAAGATTAAAAATACTTTTCTTCATCTGTAAACTGTCAAATTTCATTTGCATAATCTCTAAATCTAATTTCAAACATTTTTTCAGCAAAACTTAAAATTTTATCTGTTATTTTCTTTATTCTAACTCTAAATGCATTCAGTCAATTATACCAACCTTGTACCCAACACAAAATATAAGAAATAAATCTAAATTATTCTTTTTTTTTTCTTTCTAGAATGATTACAACTTGTAACAGGAAACTATATTTGTTTAACTAAATTGCTTAAAGCTTGTAACAGTATAAATCTGTTTATACTTAAATTTTATTGTTTTATTACCCTTTAATCCCACCACAGGTTATAAACTTGTAAACCACTCAATGAATGTGTAGTTTACAGTACACTATTGAATTACTTAACATCAGCTGCTCCCAAGCATACCTCATGAATAATTATTTTTCTTTATCTTACCTAACAAGTTTCTAATTTTTACATTTTAGTTACTTTTATAATAATAATAAATAAATAATACACATGAAAAACAAGAAATAGAGTACTTACCTGGGTCTTCTTTTTTTTTGCTGTCTACTGGCGATGAAACTTAACCTTATTTTTTTATATACTAATGGTACTACTATATTAAATAATTTTTTATTTGATTAAATAATGCACCCAAGATCATAGAATAATAACAAGCAAAAGCAGACAATACTCTATAACTATCATAATTTTTCTGGCTTTATAACTATGCAATAAGAGCTGTTAAAAATTCAGTTAAGCTCAATGATGTGTTTCCCATGTTTCGACTGGAGGCAAAATAGACAATTCTCTATACAGAAAATAAAATAATATTTGATACATTAAAACTTTAGAATTTCTAAGAGTTTCAAATAATATAGTATTAAACATAAAAGAGAACTTGTTTGTTTGTTTTTCAATTTCACGTAAAGCTACACGAGGTCTATCTGCACTAGCTGTCCCTAATTTTGCAGTGCAAGACTAGAGGGAAGGCAGCTAGTCATCATCACCCACTGCCAACTCTTTTACCAATGAATAGTGGGATTGACCGTCACATTATAATGCCCCCAT
>NW_013666048.1:11545-30924 GCF_000517525.1 Limulus polyphemus
CATGAGTGCACAAGTGCCACTTCATTATAACTTCTGTATTGTTTGCCAGGCATAGCTGAAAGATCAATATGATAAAAATAATATATATATATATATATATAAATGTATAATATTATGAGGTTTAAGCTATTTAGTCTAAACATATTTTTTCATGTTATAATTTGTTGTTATTCTAGAACAAAAAGGCATAATTTATATTTATTTCCTAATTATTTATGGTGGTTACAAGATCAGTCAAATCTACCTAACCCATACAGACTTGTTAATGAAAATAAAGATAAAATATAAAGATTTTTCTTTAAAAATGTTTGATAACTATCTAGATATTATAAAAATATCGTATGTGAAGTTTGAACATTTTCTGATGCATAAAAGTATTTTTAATCTTAAAATGTTGGATAGGCAAGATGCGAAAAAAAAAAAAAGGCATGAGAAAAACATTGCTTAACAAACCTTAAGACTTAATTTAAAAAATTGATATTTTGCATATGAAAGCATTGTAGAGTTTACTGATAATCTGCCAAATTTCGTTGAAATACGCTTACTAATTTAAAATTTATAGCATGAAAACTATAACAAACACAAAATGGTTACGAGGTCGTTCCCAGGGACCGAGCCCTTTCTGAAAGAATTAACAACACTTTCTAGGCATGATTATATTGCAAAACTTAAAAACTCAGTATGACTACAAACCTTTATTTTACTCATGCATCTAAAAAATGAGCTTATATCTGATAAGAAGCTGGTTCAGTTGTATAATGAATGAAATGAAAAACTGTCTTTTTTACTTGATCCTATTATAATGGTTCCTAATTAATGGTCATTCCACTTGTCCCCTGCTGGAACAGCAGTAAGTCTACGGATTTAGAACACTAAAATCAGCAATACAAAGTATAATTTAAGAGTAATGTGACGACAGCGGAAGTCACGTGACGCTGGTAACACGTCATGAGTTTCTAGAAGGATCATGACTGTTCCTGGTAACTCTAGTGTTTGCTAGATGCCCTCTATTTTTGTATATAAGCCCAGCAAATAAAGCAGAGTG
Organism: Limulus polyphemus; assembly: GCF_000517525.1. Taxonomy (NCBI): domain Eukaryota; kingdom Metazoa; phylum Arthropoda; class Merostomata; order Xiphosura; family Limulidae; genus Limulus; species Limulus polyphemus. The sequence continues at coordinate 12,591 of NW_013666048.1, forward strand.
AGAGTGATGGCATATAATTGCAGATGGGGAGATATAGAGACAGATACTAGAGTCAAGCCATAAGTAAAGTGTGTAAATCATTGTGAATTATAGCGTGTGTTTAAGTTAAAGTGACTGTGGAAATTCTGTGTATTGCAAAGTTGTACTGAGGAAGAATAAACTAGTTTTATTCAAGAAAGGATTTGTATCGCTGGAGTTCCTCGGGAAGAATTTTTACGGGAAATTAACAAACGACCAGAGACGTAACAGTAATAATTAAAAAACAGTGTGAAACAAAGTTATATATATTAAGCTTTTCTGATTCACATTCTCACAAATTACATGTCACTTTGCTTACTTGTATTAAGCTAAAATGTTCCTAACTTAATTCCTGTTTTTTTACTTATTTCACTTTATGTTTTTATTTCTCAAAAATTATTTAAGACTTCTTTAAAATCACCTTAGATACAAGATTGTGGCTTTTAAAGTTGTACTTAAACCTAACTCCTCACTCATTTACCTTTTGTTTTGTTTTTTAAAGCTTCTTTTTGAGATTTAGTATTACTATTTTAAGCAAATTGTCGAGTTCTTTAAACTTCATAAGGATCGTTAAGATTGGTTACTTATATGTGATACTTACCTAGACTAGTTTTTTGTTTCTGCTAAGGCTTTTATTCCAGTTTTGGTTTCTGCTTAGTTGTGAAATTTGTTTCTTGGTTATTATGGTAAAGAATGGTGAAGGAATAAATGGATTAGTCTGTAATGGGGTAAATAATGAGCAAATTAGTTTATAAAACAGTTGTTCAAACTACATTTTTCAAAAGGAGCCAACAAGACCATCTATTCACCCTCACAACAGTATTTATAAATTTCTCATGCTGATAACTTGCTTTATGCTCTAGGTATTTGGAATTTAATTGTTTTTCAGCTTTTATCTGGTCCCCAGAAAGAAAAGTTTTGAATAACTGTCCCTAGTGTGACTTTTAAAATCAGTCTGAATAATCTGATGATGAACAACAGTAAAAACTAGACTATCTGGTATTGGACTAACCAGAAAACTTTAAATCAGAATTTTCAATATCTATCCTATACAAACAGACATTGAAATGTTTAGTTAGGCAAAAGTAAGCAAAATGTTTCTGAATAATCTTGAAGCTTTTTAATAATAGTGTGTTGATTAAAATGTAAATAATAATGTTTATGTTATTGTAATAATAACGTTCATGATAATAAAGTAATAAAATTAATAATCTTGAAAAAAGAATAACAAATGCCAATCACATTGGTCTGTGATGTACACCATGAATATAATTTAAATACAGTTATAATGCTTACAGTACTGTAATAATAATGTTCGTGCTTATAAAATAATCATATTAACAATTTTGAAGAAAAACAAATGCTGATTGCATTGTTTACATACTTCACAGAGTCATTGGCATCACCATCTCTTTGTTTACATTTTCCCTCAGTTTACACCAGCCTTCATTGTCAGTACAAGTATTTTGTCTCTATACTTTGCATTATGATGTTTTCTTAGCCTTTATTATTGCTGAATATTGTTAGGATTATCATCAATTGTGAAATATTACTAGAAATCTTACTGTAAGAATGTTTGATATTCTTGTTAATATTGATACTTGTTGATACTGGATTAACTAGTGCCACGTTGATCCTTCAAGTGCCAGATAATAAAGCTTTTAATATATGCTGTATAGTATAAAACTAATTCTATCATTAATATTTTTCTTCTTGAAAAGGACCTGTCAGTGTAGTGACTTAGCCAGAAAGAAGCACTGATGTTGTGGAATAAGGATTAAACCCTAAAACCCTCTCGTGATTGTTAAGCTATGCTAAAAAAAGCAAATCTATTCTATGATTCCATTAATTTTAAGAACATGAAAGTCACTATAAGCTTCAGATAATACCCTGGTGAAACCTCATTTCTAGGTGGTGTCCTTTTAGAACAGAATGAACATCAATATGTAAAACATTTCAGATAGCCCACTACAGTGATACCTGATAAATATTATTTACACTACAAGATCTTTTTTTAAGTTGTAGCTTTAGTTTCTCTTGAGCACAGAAGAGTTAGGCTCTATTTAGTTTGGTCAATCTTCCTAATGATGAACTTGACGAATGATGAATGAGAAAGTTGAAAATAACAATCTCAAGCCCTGCAAGCCCAAGTGCATACTTTTCTTCTTTCAAAAAAAAACTATTTTTTTTAGAGTAACAATATAAATTTGTGGAAGAATCTACCTGATCATAGAGCTAGACAATTTGTGATATTTACTAATTGATTACATTTGATCAACTGATTAATACAATGTTTTTTAAAACCATAGTACATACATGTATAAAAAAAAAAGTTGGTAGTTGGTGATGGGTGTTGCCAGACAGTTTCATCCCCTCTAATCAGCAGTTCAAGAAAAGACCTGAACAGGCTGGAAGTAAAAAACAAAAAAAAACAACTTATACAGCTAAAATTGAGCATACTGAGCAATTGCTGCATATAAGTAATCAATTATATTGAATTAAATTGCCCAGCTTTATTTGATCATGTGATATATGCCATTGGCTTGAATTATTTGAAACATCTTGGAGAGGTATATATGTAGATATACATATGAATTGATCCATTTCATTTGGTTTTAGTGTTTGTCTTTGATGCAGAGTGCACCTTAATGGGCCAAATGGCCCTTTTACCCTTCATTTTTTATGCTTTACAGATTACCATACTTTAACTAATTTATTCATCAGTTAACTGGAATCATTACAGTATACCAATTAAAAATTCACTTCCAGGTCAGAGCCTAGGTATAATGGATTCTCAAATCTAGCACCCGTAAGAGAAGACATGAGTATAGTACATGTACATGAATGAGCTGTCTTGTTAGCAAATATATTATAGTAGTGATTATGTATAGATCAACAGGAAAACTGGTTAGATCCGAGAGACAGGTTCAGGAGTAATGAAAAGTTGTTTGTACAAGCACTAAATGAATATTACAAACTTTAATTTGACATGATGTGAATGTATTAGTTGTATGGTATTTGAATATTAACATTTCGTTGCCTTAGATTTGAAAACTAAAAACTAAACCTACTACAGTTGTACTGATAAGAAAGTTGAAATTAATGTTTTTTAATTGCTAAAAGTATCTGTAAAAAAACTGTTAGAACTAGAAGTACAGATGGCAGCATGTTAGACATTACTGGTATTCCCAAGTCTTTATTAAATGAAGATAATGATGATGTTTTCTTCATAAAGTTTTATGGCCTTTTGTAGACTGTTAATAACAGGAGAAGAGGGTACATTTTTGTTTGCTAGAAGTGAGTTGGAAGTTTGAGAAATGATAATACTGGGGTGGGAAAAATTCTGTGAATACTGGGGTTGAGAGTTTGAAAGAAAGTTAAATATAGATATATTTGCTTTTTTTTATTATTATGTGGTTGATATTAACATGTATTTACAAATTAGTTACCAAATCAAGCAAGCTTACTATTGTGAAAGACTAATCTTAAGGAAGTTTATTGGATTAATCTGTCTTTATTGCATAAAGATGAACAATTTCTGCAAATTGTGGAGAAACGTTTTCTCTCTCTCATCATGTTAGAGCCTACTAAGGAAGTGGCTATTTTAGACCTTGTTTTTGTTACTAAAAGTTAAAAATACACATTTGTGCAAGAGTGCTTGAGCACTAGCAAGCATAACATCATTACCTTTCATGTTTTTACTGAAAACCAGTTGAAGAGTTAATAAGACTTGTGTCTACAATTTATAAAGCTGTCTTTCAAAAACTACAAAATATTTTGAGAAAGATTGGTAGCTTATCTGAATAAAAATAATATTTACAAATCTTAGAAATTTTGCTTATCCAATAAATGTTAACTAAAAAGAAATACATTCCTACCACCTATTTACATTCTAACAAAAAAATATTTTTCATAAATAAATGAAGGAATTAAATTTCTAATATATTAAAACAGCATGTATGAAAAGGGAATAAAATGCATTAGTAAAATAAGAAATGATGTGAATTAAAGAATAAACAAAAATAAGTAAAGGCTATAGTTAGGGCCACAAGAGATTAAAATTGATTCTTGGTTCAGAACACAAAATGTTTAAAAATGTTTGTGGTTATGATAACTGAAAAAGTGGAAGCAAAAAATGAACAATTATTTTTAAAAGATTTTAAAGAATCCCAAGCTTGCCAATTTCTTAAAACTGGGATTTCACTTATTTTTTTATAGATTGAAAAAGTAGCTATAGACATTTCTGGCCCTGATGACATTTATCATACAAAGTTGAAAACAAATATCCAGCAAAGAATCAGTGGTAGCTCGAACTGCTATTTTCCCAAGATGTTTTTGGATGCTAAAAATCTTCCAAATGATTAGGAAATTATCAAAGTGTACCCTATTTTTTTTATAAAGAAAGAGCAGAGGAAGGATCTGGGTAACTACAGTACAAGCATATGTTTGATTCAATTGATGGTAAGAGATTACTGTGTTAGTAAAATGAACAATGTTCTGATTTAAAGAATAAACAAAGAGAAGACAAACAGGCTATCATTAAGACTAAGAGAGGTTATGAAAGTTCCTTGGTTCAGAACATAAATACCTTTAGATAATGCCTTGGTGAAACTTCAAGTACTCCATCTCTTTAGGCTTGGTCTCAGGAACAGACCTTATAACCATTTTGTGCTTGTTATAGTTTTCATACTATAACTTTTAATACAGTAAGCATATCTTCACAAAATTGTGCAGAGTATAGGTAAACATTACAGGGCTTTTGTACAAAAAAATGAGATTTTATTATTAAGGTTGAAGATGTTTTAAGCAATGATTTGTCATGCATATTTTCTTTTTAAAAGTTGACTATCCAACATGCAAAATAATTTTATGCAAAAGAAAATTGTCAAATTTCACATATGAAACCTTTATAACCCCATAATAACTTCGAGATAATTATTAAACTATTTTTGAGAAAAAACTTTATATTTTATCTTTTTATTTTCACTATTATATCTCTGTATGAGTTTGGTCAATTTGACAGACTTCGTAATCACCATAAAAAAATTAGGAAATAGATATATATTATGCCTTTTTTGTTATAGAATGACTATAAATTATAACACAAAACCATAAATGTTTAGTCTAAGTAGTTTAAATCTCATTACATTATACATCTATATATATTTATCCTATTTATTTTACTGACCTTTCAGCCATGTCTGACTAGCATTACAGAACTTGCAATAATGTGGTGCACATACACTCGTGTTACCATATCCAATAGCATAAAACTGGCCATTACAAAGTGACCTGTCTTGGCTTTGTTCTAGTGGACCAGTATTTTGTAAAATAGTCACATTTCAGTTATAATACATTACATATATGTGTACATATTATTACAATTTACAAATAAGTTCTTAAATTTAAGTTATTTTTCTTAAAACATAGAACCGTAAATAAATAAGATAGAAAACAATAGTGTATTTAAATATGTGCTCATTCTTACTTCTTGATCCCTATCTTTTGTGTTTCATAGATAATCTTACATACTATAGTGACTGATGAGAAACATATCCTTCATGCTATAGTTTATAGATTAGCTTATATTCCAGAGTGTATAACCTAATAACACAAAAATACCTGTCCATAACGCCTCCAGAATCTCCACTGTTTCCTCTATGAGGAGCCAAAGAATCCAGTTCATCAAAAAATATAACACAAGGAGTGGCATATCGAGCTCTTTGAAAAACTAGGAGGAAAGATGAAAAAACATTAATAGATGACATGAAACATTAAAATATTGAAATAACTTAATCTTGATGATTTTACTAAATTTTTCAATGTTGCAATGTAAACATCAATTTATTTATAATTTGTTGATTTAGTGGAGTATATTCTTTCTTCCATACTTACATTATTCTGGAAAAAAATATCCAGTAGACATCATATGAAGGTAAAGCACTGGTGATCTAATTTACTCATGACTTACTGCAATATCTTATTGGGATTTTTATCATACCAGTATGCTTATCAATAAAACAAATGAAAGAAGATGATATCACTGTATTTACACCATAATTATTCATGTGACTTACACTAATATCTAAAAATCAATCAAGGCACCAAAGAACTGTAAAATATATATATATATATATATATATTAAACCACGTGTAATTTTTTCATTTCAAGGCAATTCTCATGATCCACAATATAATACAATAAGAACAAACCTTACCTTCCCTAACATTTTCTTCACTCTGTCCAACATACATGTTGATCAACTCAGGACCTTTCACACTTCAAGTAAACAAAAATATCAAACTTTAATTTATTATTTTAAAATTCTCACATATTTAAATTTAAAAAACTCAATTAAAGTCCTGTGTTGTGCATACTGCATTTCTTTATTTTCAATAGCAGTTTACCAACTAAAGAATTGACCAAACAGAGAGAGACAGTATAGACATTCTTATTTAAATCCCAATTGCCAGTAATTATTCTAAAATATTACCTAAGAAAGTTAAGAGAGCATTCTGTAGCAACAGCTTTGGCAAGAAGTGTTTTTCCTGTTCCTGGAGGACCATATAGCAGTAATCCTAAGGGCAAAACATCATAGTCTTATTTAGTGAAGACATAAGAGAGAATCTATTTGAGATGATGAAATCTTTACTCTACAGGAGAAATATATTAAAATTATTTTGTATAATCATGATTATATCAATGTATAATTGTCCAAAACTTGAAGTTGCATTACAGCACAGTGATGTTATTCATTCACTAGTAATCTGAACAGTAAAGTTTTAACTAATATAACTATTCTCCTTCAAGGATGCTGATTTTAAGTATTCTTTACATTAACAGATTTTCACAAAGTTAAATTACAGGTACCGACTGTTTACACCATTTGACTATAGAAACTGATGTTGACATTGACAATTTAGTTGCAGCAACTGATGTTGGCACCATTATAGAGATACTAGTATTTCAAATGTATAAATATAGATACCAATTACTGATACTGTTTGACTACAAATCCTGATTCCTATATTTTTCCACTATAGATCTTGATGTTGATAATAGGCACTAGTGTTGAAACTATTTTAAAGGAGGTACTAATAGTTAGTCTTTTGATAACTAGTATTGATGCTGATAGCATTCTACAAGGGTATTAATCAGGTGTACCACTAAAAACATCTTAAAGTTTATATTTTATCATTTTTTAACATTTATTTACTGCATTATGTAGAGAAACATAAAAAATTTGCTACAAAATTATCATTATTTGAGAAGATAATTAACCATGATTTTCCTACATTAAGTAGAGGTACTCAGATGGGTAAAGTGGACCTGTTTTTGGAGAAAAAAAATCTATGTGTAAACATAAAAAATGACAAAGCAGCTCAAATAAGTCCTCGTACTAGTACTGGCAGAATTTCACCTCTGATGTCACATCATGTGGCATGAACAATCACTATTAAAGCACAGCTTTGAAAATAGCTACAGGTAACATGTAAATACAATTGTTAAAGAAAATTATAAATTACTTGTGTCAATGTTGAGTAAATAAAATGTTTTAAGCAGTCATTTATAGGTTTGTGGTAAAGTGACTAAATGGAACTTCTGTGGGAATGAATACAGTTTAGATTAAGAGAAAAAAGAATTTTTTTGTTATAGTTTTTTTAGACATTCTTTTCATTCTTAAAAATGCTTCATGTTAAATTAAATCTGTCTGGAAAGCTACAAGAATTTTCTTCATTGATAAAACACCAGGTAAACTTAATTAGGTTTAGTGAGTGTTAAGTATACACAACTAATTATAGTAAAATAAAATATTTTTGTATACAAATGCACAGACCTTTTGCACAATCCTTACATATATCTATTTTTTTGCATGCAATACACAGGTGTCTTTACATAAGTGCAATCCATAACTAGTGCTGACACTGTTTTACTACAGCTATTTATGTTGATAATGTTTGACACCAAGTACTTATATTGATGCTATTGTACAGTGGTACAAATGTTAATATTGTTTAATAACAGGTATCATACTGTTACTTATTGTAGGTTGGTGTATTTAGTGTACTTAATTCAAAAGATTCAGCTTATGGTTACAACCTTTATTGTCAAAAATAATATAATTTTTTAACTTTCTTGCTATGGGCTTGGTCGATTCAACCAAATTTGAGACTCCAAACTGACCTTTAGAATTTCCCAGGGGGATAATGTTTGAACTGGAAGTGAAATGGACAATCCTCTGTACAGAAAACAATGTAATATAATACGACATTTGACAGATTAAAACTTTGGCTTTATATTGGTTATAAATAATATAGTGTTAAATGTAAGAGGGAACAATTGCCAATTGTGAAAGAGAGGATGTGACTGGTGGGCATGACAAGTGGGTCTGATTTTTTAGTTTATGTCTATGTTAAAAATAAGATTGACGGAAATAAAACTTGTGCTTTGCCCGAGTAATAACCAAGTTATAGTGAGTAATGTATGTTAAATTCTGTACATCTTGGAAGGGAGGTAAATAAATGAGAAAAGAGAGAAGACTTAGAGAGCAAATGTCACAATTCCCATACTAGGGAAGATTGAGGATTGATTTAAGTATTTCCTTATAAAATTCAGAACTTAAAACATAATAAAATATGATTTATTAACTATATTTTGATGCCAAGTTTATTTGTATACCATGATAATAAAGTAGTTTAATTAAATTTTGTAAGTAACTCTCTATAAAGTTGTGACATGTGTACTTCGACATGTCCTTGACAAGAGAGTTAATGGTACTTAATTTTGAGTATCTAAAGAAAATTCACAATATGTTTGTTAAAATATCAAAATTATCAAGTCACACGTTTTTAAAACATTAAGATTACAATATATTTTTCAAGTTCCATGAAGGTGAACAGAATTATTTGACTACCCTTTAACTTTCCAAGTTAAGAGTTATTTGTATATTTTATATTTGTGAAATAATTTTTCAATTATCTCTTGCAATCTTTATTATCCAGTGATGCTTCAAACACAAAATGTACCATCTTAAATTACTTGAATGAATGAAGTATAATGCAAGCTTTAAGAGACGTAAGCATGTTTCATGTAATTCTTAAAAATGACATTTCTATCAAATATAAACTTTATGCTAAATCCAAAACAGTAGCACCACAACAAAAAGTACATGAGCAATCTATAACAACATACATCAAGATTATATACTTTTACAGACTTCAGGAAATGGACTTTTTATGTTCTGAAACATCCATTAATATTACAAATGTTGAGTATGGTGCTCGTTTCTAATAAACTCTGGTTTCCAACTGACAAATCTAAACATTATGCAATTGTTATTAATTATAATAACCAAAAAGTATTACAGAATTAAAACTTACTAAACTAGACTTCAGGAAGTAAAGCAACAAAGTTTAGTGGGCAAACACAATGGTGTAACCCAGCCAGCATGTAACATTTAGAACTTTTCATTTAAATAAGATAATTACTTAAAATGCCTCGAAGAAAAAAAGGGACCATTTATGACTTACCTGAACGATGAAATCCTGAAGCCATAAGTTCAGGATGTTGTAAAGGAAGTTGAATTGTGTCCAGTATCTCCTGTTTAATATCCGACATACCCCCTATATCTTCCCAATGCACATTAGGAATCTGTTTGAGAATAAAACAAGAAAAGAAAAAAAATGCTACAACCAAATTTATCCTTAGTCCCCCACTTCCCCTTTCAGCTTGATAGCATAATTTTGGCCACTTCTGTATTTATGTTCATAAAAAAATAACAACATTGAAGTTAAATTATCTATGAAACACAGACACTTTAAACATAAAACATGATAACCACTAAATATTTTTCAACCTCAATTAGATATTTTGGTAAACTTACAATTTAATGATAAAACTCACTACACAGCATAAATGCATAATTTGCAGTTAGACAACATGCCCATAATTGCTGACATGAGAATCAGGTTTCACACATGCTTAGTAGTACAATACAATTATAGGCCTAATGACACCATGAACTATTAATATTAAGTCCACTTTGTTAAAAGATATCTTAGAACAAACGTTTTGCATGTCAATAAAGATAATATAAATATATAGTATTTGTCACACTATATCTTATATTAATAAAATTACGTCTGTAATTCTGTCTTATGTTTTTTTATAATTTTGCGCAAAGCTACAAGAGGGCTATATGCACTAGCCATCCCTAATTTAGCAGTGTAAGACTAGAGGGAAGGCAGCTAGTCATCACCACCTACCGTCAGCTCTTGGGCTACTCTTTTACCAATAAACAGTGGGATTAACTGTCACATTATAACACCTCCATGGCTGAAAGGGCGAGTATATTCGGTGGGACGAGGATTCGAACACGCGACCTGCAGATTGTGAGTCGAGCTACCTAGCCACCTGGCCATGCTGGACCACTCTGTAATTCTTCTTCTTAGAAATTATGTACATCCAATACCTAACCTCATGCCAGGATAAAATCCTCAGTAACAACCATAAGTTTGAAATTACAAGGAGGAGATATGGTATAGAGAAAACAAACTGCCATACTAATTATTTAAAACAATAAACAAACACACAGTGGAACTAATAAAATCAACTTATTACTTTTATGTATTAAAAAATGCATGATTTAGTGCATTATTTGAAGGTATTCAATCATGATACATTTCTGATGTTATAAGCACAAGATTAGAAATTTTACTATCCACAGATAGAACAAAGGGAGATCTTATGGCAAATAGATGGTAGTGAAAAAATAATCCCAGTTTTCAAATAATATATTTATAACTATTAACTCTAGAAGCTTAGGAATGGAAGTTGTAAAACTTATTTTTTTGCAGTGATGAGTTAAATTTTATATTTTTTGATATCTTCAATTTTAAAAATTCATTGTTTTTAAACTACTTCCTCTAAAAATAAACAACAAACATGTACAAAAACCACAGGTTTACATCTTTGTTTCAAACGTTGACAAGTTTTATTGATGCAGATAGGAAGTTTATATATTTTCTTCCCAAATACAAATTATGATTGGAGAGAGGGTCAAAAACCTAAGTTAGAGTTTGCACTTTGAATTTTTTTAAATCACATAACGAAAAATAAATCTTAGTTCTAATTTTATTTTGTAGATGATTCATAGGGGACAATCATGCAGAATATTTATTAAGTTAATGATACAATTTGGTCATGCAAAAAAAAAGGGGGGTACTTTTCAGCACTTTTAAGTTTGCTAAATTTTGGGAACATTATAAAGGATACTAATTTTAACTGAATAGCTTCATGCCTGTGTGATGATAAACTAAAAGACTGGATAAAAAGGACTACCTACACATCAAGTCCATTAACTATGATTGTGTAGAATAACATTTCACACTGAATAAACCATACAGTGAACAATACAAGAATAAAAAGATATCAGCTAGCTGAAAGTAACTGGCAGGAAGACCAACTACTAACAGCATGAAATAGATGAAACATCAATCATTATATAAAAATAAGAACTTGCAACCCTTGATGAAAGAAAATTCACTAAATAAAAACTATAACCTAAAAATGATACTTTATGACTATACCCATTCAGGACCAACCTTCCGACAGCTGAAGATTCCCAAGTTTCATCCTTACTAGTTATATCACACAGATCATAGACACCACTCTAAATCTGTCTAAAACAGTCAATTATATGATCCTAAGTATTATTATAATCACAATAAAAAATTTTTCCCAAATTAACATGTTAAAATCTACCATGACTTTCCAACTTCAGGAAAACAATGGATTGTTGCACGTCATCATGTTTGTAGACTTACGTTCAAAGTTTTATTGAACTACTATTTTATGAATGTATGTCAATACGTTTGGCATCAAATTCTAGCATTATGCATCAGATAATTTCTTAATTTAACAGTAAATATTAAAATATATTCCTATATATTGATTTTTGTGGTATGTTGAATTCAGCTTTGGTTCAAATTAGATATTTGTGATGTTCAAATACAAAGTCTATAGTTTCTTAGAAATTAGAAACTCAAATTATCAATATTAACAAAGCTAGAATACAAAATAAGACACTCCTTTCTTTTCTATTTGCTGAGATATCACTATATTTAAAGAATCAAACACAGTGGCCCCATGCACCTCTTCAATTTTTGAAAATACTTTCTTACATATGCCTACTTCGTTCTATCATGTATTTATAACCAATAAAAAGCTCAGAATTTCCCCCACGTGGTTTTCTCAGCCTCTTGCTGTTGGGAATTTCCCAAGATTATTTCTTTGGTCTAGAATCTCGAAAGGAAGGGGTAAGTGTAAATGTTGTTTGAAAAACAACAACTTTATAGACCCAAATGCAGTTTAGTTAATAAGCCTGATAAATTAGTGGAATTCTGCAATATTGATAAGAGAAATTTATAATTCTGTGTTATTTCAAAATACATATATAAAAATCTAAAAAAGTAATTTTGTTTTACACCCTCCATGTTGAAATTCGTCAAGGCTTAGCAATGCAAGGTACGGCAAGCGAGTACAAACTTCTTTACAATTGTAAGTAGTAAAGATCACACTAGTGTATTTAAATATGTGCTCATTCTTACTTCTTGATCCCTATCTTTTGTGTTTCATAGATAATCTTACATACTATAGTGACTGATGAGAAACATATCCTTCATGCTATAGTTTATAGATTAGCTTATATTCCAGAGTGTATAACCAATAACACAAAAATACCTGTCCATAACACCTCCAGAATCTCCACTGTTTCCTCTATGAGGAGCCAAAGAATCCAGTTCATCAAAAAATATAGCACAAGGAGTGGCACAATAAAACCCTCTAGCATGTATAAAACATTTTCTGTCAAACACAATACAGAGGATTCAGCAGGTAAGGGTCATGTTGAAATGTAGGTTTAAAATATGTCATTGATAAAATGCTGTAGCATAAAGATTATCCACTAAACATTGGTGATAAGGTTCATGTGTATAGGTTTATATTTATGTTATTTGTCAAACACTGTGGAATGGAAGATTATCAATTAAACACTGAAAATAAGATTCAGGAGGTATGTCATGTACAGATTTATATTTATATTATTTGTCAAACACTGTGGAATGGAAGATTATCAACTAAACACTGGGAATGGGGACATATCATGATATATCATTTTCAAGAAAGTAGAAAGATGGATTGTTGTTTTAAAAACACAATATATGTAATTCTGCTATTAATTCTAAAACCTGTGTATTTTATACAGTTTGTTGAAGATACAACATATCCAATAAACTTGTTTGTTTGTGCATTATAAACCAACACAAATGTTTTCTTTAAATGACCACACAGCTGTGGAAATATAATTATTGTAATTTTAGAAATAGAAGGAAATTATGATACGTAAATATAACCTAGTTCTAAATACATTAGTGTTATCTCCTCTTGATTTACCTACAGTTTACCAAGTAACTGGGAATATAAGTAAGTTACCAATGTGTGTGTGTGTTGAGCTTACCTTTGTGACATCTATATTGCCAGTGTACATTGCATCTAAATATTGAATCTTCTATTAGTGATTCAAGTACGTAATATCTTCATTTAATGGCTTTAAAACTAATCTTAACTTATACATGCAGTGAATAATAGTAATATGCTTTGAAGACTGCAACTAAAATGACAAACTGTGGCAGAAAGAGTGATTCTCTGAGCATTTGTATATGCTCATGCACTGTAACTCATTGCAAAGACACAAACCAAGTCAATAAACCACAGACAGTAATGAACTTACACTATTAGGTATTAATCCTTTCCAGTCAGGTATTTCGTGTTTTTTTTTTATAAGTGTATTTGACATCATTAAATTTTAATCAGTTCTTTCTGATCTATCTCCTCAAGTCATATACAAAATGAAACTATAAATAAAAAATTCAGGTTTATAGTTTTTTATGTATATTTTATTATAATTTGTTTTAGATCAAGTAATACTAAAAAAACGTAAACTGCTAACCCTAATTGCAGTTTTTGCCCCAGTTGTAATTATTATTTGAGGAGTAAAAATATTTAAAAGTTCTGCCTGCACAGATAAACTAATCAACATATGAAACAAAGCTACAAATCTGTGGTCTTTGTAAATGTTTATTTCTTATTTCTAGCTTAAATAATTTGAAAGTGGGGATTTTTGAAGTTGTTGGTGTTAAAAGCATAAAATTTCAACTGGTTGCATTGTTTTGTATTAGAACTTCCAAGCTTCTAAAGCTAACAATATCATAAATACATAGTTAAAAAGCTGAGATTATTTTCTTCCTCACAACATTTTTCCCGTAGATCACCTTTTATTCATTATTTGAATTATAAGTTTCTAAACTTAGTTATTGCAACAGAAGCCTTTCTTCACTTGCCTGCAACTGCAAATAATCCAACTGTATTATGGTACTGTATTTTTTTTATGCTATGGAAAGGTAAAGTTATTTTATTGGTGCTGCTTTTTTTATTTTTAAGTAATCACTTTTGTAGTTCTTTACACAAACTTTCTTTGTATTTAACTGTGAATTGTGCTGTGACATGAGCTTATGGCTTAGCATGAAGATCGTTTTGAAACAGCTGTACATAATTTCTTAAAGGTACAGAGGTAGCTTTTATGTATAAGATGTGGTAAGATAAATACTATCTTTTTTATTATTTTGAATAATATACAAGATATTTTGTTGTATAATTTTTGTCAACAAGGTGGGTTAGTGCTTGACATTATTTGTCTCGTGATTGTATTATTACTATTAAGCATCTTTGAAACCTGGCTTTCAGGGAAAAAGTTACAGGCATGTTATGTAATGGCACGGTATACACGATATCACATTATGGTTTTATGTCATTGTAAAGTGTAAATATACCAAAAATTTTATCTATATAGGTTCCAAAATGTTCACTGGTTATCATAATTTGTTCAAAATGTCTATATTTCAGATACAGTTTTGTTCATGATTTACTAAGTTTTATGAATGCAAGTACAGAACTGGCCTATATAATTCCAATGGGCTGAAAAAGTTTAAAAAGCAATATAATAATATTTTCAAGATTGAAATAATGCCCAGGTTGTAAACTCGGATTAGTATTATGCTTATGACACAACATTAATTTACTTGCTAAGTGGATTCAACATTCCATATTGAAGGAATAACGTGTTTAGTTTGATAAATAAATAAATAAGCTTCTATTATCATATTTTGCTACATTTTACTAGTATAATGAAACGTATCTTGTCATATTTTACTTTATTGTATTAGTAAAATGAAGGTTTTGCTATATTTTACCAAGAGAATGAAGTTTTTGTCATATTTCACCATATTATTATATCAAAATATATTCTATTAGTTGTTATATTTTTGTATATTGTATCATTATGGTGGAGTTTCTATTACATTTATATGTGTTTTAGCAAAAATGCAAACTTTTATCAGATTCCTTTGTATTTTAGAAGTGTGATGAAGCTGCTGTTGTGAGGTTTTTATGTATTGTATGATTTTATAACAGTTAGATAAGATATCATGTTAGAATCTAGTGTACGGCATATTTAGTATCTTTCCTGTTGATTTATTTGGTAATTTTTAGTGTATTGTAGCAGTGAGATGATACTTCATGCATCAAAATGTTAGACATGTAGCAATAAAATAAGACTTGTGTTATTAGTTTAATATGATATCAAATAGCTTAATTAAATTTTGGTTACTTCGTTCCATCATAACTTTGTATGTAGCTTTTTATGTTAGGCTTGTGGTATGCATTGTTGAGGTTTAACCACAGTGGTTACTAGCTTGTTCTATCTGTAATCTTGATGCCTAATTTATTATTTTTTAGAGTTGTTTCACAGCTTCTTGCTGAACTGGATGGACTACATAAGGCTGCAGAAGTATTTGTTATTGGTGCAACTAATCGCCCCGACCTACTCGATCGTGCCTTATTACGGCCTGGACGGTAAGTATGTCTACCTTAAAGGAAGACTTAAAAGTGCAACTATCTTTGTTAGAGGAACTTAAGTTGATTAATAAGAATATTAAGAATCATCCTTGAATGGCTAAAGTATATCAAAGATGAGTTAAAAAATATGAAAGTTGAGATAAATCATATACTAATGTGAATGTTTAAAAGTACAAAAAACTGATCCAAAAATTTCTACAATATTTTCAGATAAACAATATAATGACAATAATAATAAATTTCACTTATGCCAGGTTTGATAGACTTATATATGTGGGTATTCCTGAAGAAAAAGCCTCAAGACTGAAAATCTTAACAGCATTAACTCGGAAGTAAGTCCTTTGATAATGTTTCTGGAGTACATTCATTTAACTAAGCTTTAACAATGACCTTAAGTTAATGTGTAGTTTAGGCCACATCCTCCTTTTTTTATTTATCAGAAAATTTATGCTTCCTGATGAGTGACATCTTTTAAAAGAGCAGTTTGGGGTAAGGAATGTTCTGTAGAATTTCTCTTGTAAAGAAATCTTTGATTTTTTCTTAATGTGTTTGTGGGAATTCTGTTAAAAAGAGTTATTCAATTGTATTGAAAATACATAGCATTTTATAATAAGATGTCAAGGAATTCATGGATTTACTTTGAATTTCACAGGACAGTAGTTGGGTGTATTATTTCATTGTATGCTTGGTTTGTGAAAATACACCTGGTGATGGAGAGATTTAAGACACTTTTATGATCAAGTTGACTGTTAGACAGTACAGTTTTGTCAGAAGGTTAAAGTGTTCAAAGGATCCAACTGGTAGTTGAAAGATTAATTAATTACATGTCATCCTTACCATACTTGAGATTCCCCTCAACTCGTGCACGTAAAACTGTGTAATAGAAAATAAGTAGAATGCTCTAAGGGGTTTTTTTTGGATATGGTTTAATCCTTTATTTAAACTATCATTCCTTTTAGGTATATAACATTAACTAGCATTTGTTAAACAAGTCTTGCAAGAAACTACTTATGAGTGCCAAAGGTAATAAATCGGTTCAGTCTACGTGTAGAAACTGTTTTCTTCAACTTTATGAAGTAAGAACAAGAAAAGTAGTTTTCTCTAACTATTACACATCAGTAGTTTTAAGAATTTTCACATTAAGTTTAGCACAAAATTAATTAAAAATTAACTGTATACATTGTTTTTAGTTGCTAGAGGATTATAGAAGAATTAAGAAATAAAACTTAGAGGGTTGGTCTCTTGAATAATGCAAAACCTTGTTTTATTTCGATGAGTGTAGATTTACTCTGGGGGCTGACCTTGACCTGGAAGTACTAGTGGATAAATGTCCCCCAAGCCTCACAGGAGCTGATTTTTACTCTCTATGTTCCAATGCCATGATAAATGCTCTTGGTAGAAACATTCAGGAGATTGAAGCAGGTAAATTTGATTTCCAATTGTTTGTTTATTATTTTTTCTGTAACCAATAAGCTTAATAATTTGATATTCTGGAGGTAGACATACATTTATATGTTTATAATTTAAAACAAATTGGCCTAAGAACAAATAGTATCAAACTAGGGCACAAACTATAGAGAACAAATAGTGTATCCTAATAGGATAGTTATCACACAGTTGAAAGTATACATTGTTTTTAAGATTTAACTTCTTTTGGCCTCACATGGGATTAAGTTAGATTTTAAATATTGAAAGCCTATATTGGTGTATTGAAGCTCATAATGCTCCATATCCAAAACTACTGTTCACACTATAATGCTAATTTTGAGAGAAAAGTTACTATAATTAAGCGGAAAAACATGAAAATAAAAACCGATTAGAGAAATTATGGAAGGTGTTAAATATTAGAAGCATATATATAGGTGTTAAAGACATAAGCTGGTTGAAAAGAGGATGCTGTACTCTTAAAATCATTAAAAATTCCATACAACAAATCTTCTTTAGCATGAAGCATACAAACATCAGAAGTCTTTTCTTAAGTTATTTAACACTTTTTCTACAGGCAGGTCAAAGTGCACATGGCATGACTTTTTTAGAGTTACAGTCAGAATTGAATTAAACTACTTTATTATCATGCTATATGAATAAACATGGCATCAAAATATAGTTTTTAATAATATACAAGTTTTAAGTTCAGTTTCCCCTAGTATGAGAATTATGACATTTGCTCTCTACATCTTCTCTCTTTTCTAATTTTTTTACCACCCTTCCATTATAGCATAGTTATTACTGAGACAAAGCATAATTTTTATAGCCTTCAATTTTATCGACATAAACTAGAGAATCATACCCACTTGCCACAGCCATCGGTCACATCCTCTCTTTCACAAATTGCCAATAGTT